>NC_053026.1:593115997-593343373 GCF_003073215.2 Triticum urartu
GATCAGCAGTGAGGGTCCAGGAAATTTTATCAGCCCCTCCCTTCATAGGGATTTCTTCACATCTTTTTTTCATGCTTTTCCATAGCCCAAGGGTCTCCCTATGCCAAGTTCTCCTGAATTTGAACCCATGCCACCCTTTTTGGATAGCTTCTTCCACAGTAATGTTGTGGTCAAAGCATATGTCATATAATCTGGGATAAGCATCTCTCAGGTGTTTGTTATCCACCCAAGTATCTTCCCAAAATCTAGTGTTCTTTCCATTTCTCAATTATTTTTTAACAAATTTATAAAAGATCTCTTTGATTTTTATCAGGCTTGTCCAGAACTGGGAATCTCCAGGTTTCTCACTAACTAATGCTAGACAGCCTCCTTTTCTATATTTTTCATCTAATACATCTTGCCAAAGCCCTTTTTCAGTTTCCAACTTCCAAAACCACTTAGCCAGCAATGATATATTCATAATTTCCAAATTAAGAATCCCTAAGCCACCTACATCTTTAGGTAGACAGCATTTTTCCCATTTAACTAGGTGATATTTTTTCACATTTTCATCTTCCTGCCAGACTAACCTAGCCCTGAAGAAATCAGCTTTTTTAACAATCCCTTTTGGGATTGCATAAAAGGACATCATGAACAAGGGGATATTGGTGAGACATGCCTGCACCAGAGTGATTCTTCCAGCAATGGACCCCAGCAACTTCCCTTGCCAGCAGCCGCACCTTTTTTCAATTTTATCAGTTACACAGTTCCAATGAATATTTCTAATCCTATTTTCTGACACAGGCATTCCCAAGTATTTAATAGGAAGGTCCCCCATTTTACATGTTAAAATTTCCTGATATATCATCTGTTTTTCTTTGGCTTTGCCAAATAACAATAATTCACTTTTTATGGAAATTTATTTTGAGACCAGACATCTGTTCAAAAGCCCCCAAAATAAACTTGAGGTTCTTCACACTTTCTATCTCATCTTTGATCAGAAAGATGGTGTCATCAGCATATTGTAGCATGTTTATTCCCTTATTATCTCCTGCTCTCAGCACCGCTTTGACTGTATCCTGCCTCAGAGCATTGTTTATTAAAATAGCCAAGGCATCAGCAGCAAGTAAGGGAGACATAGCATCCCCTTGTCTCAACCCTTTAAATGTTTTAAAATATGGGCCAATCTCATCATTCACCCTAATTCCTACATGTCCCCCTCTCATAGTCTCCATTACCCAATCACACCATTTATCTGGGAAGTTTTTCAGCTTCAGCATCTGAATTACAAAAGGCCATTTGATTTTATCATATGCCTTCTCAAAATCAACTTTGAAGACCAGAGCATCTTCTTTATTTTTGTGAAAAGAGTTAAGGGCTTCATGTAGAATAACCACCCCTGTCATTATATATATGCCTTTAGTAAAAGCAGTTTGAGTTTTGGAAATGACACGTGCCACACATCTAGCCAGTCTATTCATCAGCACTTTAGTTATGATCTTAAAGCTGGCATTTAGCAGACAAATAGGTCTGAATTTTTGAATTTGTTTGCCATCTTTGGTTTTAGGCACCAAAGTGATGATGCCATAATTGAGCCTAGCAATATTGACATCTCCTCTTGCAAAACTATCTACTAAAGCCTTCAAATCCCATTTGACCAAATCCCAGAAATCCTGATAGAAGTCAGCAGGAAATCCATCAGGGCCTGGACTCTTATTCCTCTTCATCTCAAAAACCACCTGGTGGATTTCATTTAGGGAGAAGGGAGCTAACAGCTCCTCTCTGTCTTGTGCATTAATTTTCACCATCTCTATCTCCTTTAAAGAAATATCAGACTCCTCTGGATGTCCAAATAGATTTTTGTAAAACTTAGTAATATATTCCATCAGTTTGTCTTCTCCTTCAATCACCCCATCCTCCTGTTCCAATGAGACAATCCTATTCTTCCTTCTCCTCCCATTCACCTTTGCATGATAGTATCTAGTATTCCCATCTCCATCTTTAATTTCTGCATCTTTATATCTTTGTAGCCATTTCATTTCTTCATGTACCATAATTCTTTTTAATTGAGCTCTAAGCTCTTTCTGCTCCACTCTATCTACACTAGATAGCCCCATTATCTCAGCTCTCTTGTCCAACTCATCTAATTCTCTGATGATTTCTATTTTAATTTATTTATACCAAGCATCCACATTCTTATTCCATCCTTTGGCTTTTTTCTCATATTTCTCAATCTCAATTGCCATCTTTCTAAAATATCACCTTTATATCTCTCATTCCATGTTTTATATACTAACTCTTTGAATCCCTCTCTTAGGACCCAAGCATTTTCATATCTAAATATGTACTTGTCTTTGTGTTCCTCCCATGTATCCAAGAACAGGGAGTGTGATCAGATATCTCTCTGGCAAACGCTTGAAGAAAGGCTAGGGGATATTTCTCTTCCCAGGCTGGACACATAAGAACTCTATCTAATTTCTCAAAAGTAGGCTCTTCCTGATTATTAGCCCAAGTATATTGTCTCCCATTCAAAGGCAATTCCCTCAACCCAGCCTGTTCAATAATAGCATTAAACATAAAGGGCCATTGATCATTTGACATAGGTTTATCTTTTTCCTTGTCATTTCTGATTATGTTAAAATCCCCTCCCACCAAACAGGGCAAAAGGGTTATCATGATACAATCTTGCTAGTTCAGCTAGGAAGCTAGCTTTCCTCTCCTTCTAAGCATCTCCATATACAGTTATTAAATTCCAGTGCATTTTGATTTTTTTATCAAAGACTAGGACTCTTAAAAAATATTGTCCCTTCTCCACCCCCTCAACATCAAAGATATCTTTGTTGATCCCAACTAGGATCCCTCCAGACATTCCTCTGGGAGGGTTCCAGTACCATTGGTAGTTTTTCCCCCCACACAAGTTGTGAAGTTCATTTTTGGTGAAATCTTTCTTTATTGTCTCAGATATCCCAATGAAATCCAGCTTTTGATCAATAATCATTTCCCTAATATATCTCTTTTTGTGATCTTGTCCTATACCTCTAACATTCCAAAAAAAACCTCATTATTCCTTTTTATTGAGTTTTATTCTGTCTTCCTTTCTTTTTCCTTTGCAAAACCCCAATCCCAACTGTTTGCTTCACACAATCTAATGCTGGCGAGCTTTTTTTTGCTGCTTTTCTTCCCTGAGAGCAATCCTCTCAATTTTCTGATTTGTTTCTCCTCAATATCAGCATCTGAATGTTCAAAATCAGAACATATTTCATCAAGTTCCACATCTCCAGTATGAATATATACTGGTGTGTCTTTCAGCCCTTCTGTTTTCCCCTCAGGAATTCCTTTTTCCTCATATCTTTTTTCTTTTTTTATATTCTGAAAATATATGTCTCTTCTAGCTTTTTCCCCCTGTATGTCCATCCCCACCCCCTCGATTGAATCTAGCAGCTCCAAACCCTCTCCCAAAGTTTCCAGACATCTCCAACTCTACAGTCGGCGAGGGGAGGAGAGGGGGAAACCCTAACTGTTGGGATTGCATTCCTCCCATCTATGTCCCCTCTTTTATACCAGCCAGGGCCCTCCTTCCTTTTTTGGGTGGGCTGAGATTTGGCCCATAAGGCCTCCACCAAGATAGGCTCACGTCCACATCAGCATCAATCCTTTTTCCAATTGTGCCCCCAAAAAAGATTGGGGGTCCCAGTCTTTCCAGAACATTATTTTGTTTAGATTTACCCTCTTTTGGAGCCAAATAGGCTGCAACTGGGGTCATTTGAACTACAGTTTCCCCAAAATCAACATCCTCTCCCCCAAACCAGGGTGTGATGGGATATATTTTATTTCTTTTCATGTGTTCTTGCACAATTCTGGCATCTATCCTAGTAGGATTGAGATAATCTCTTTTTTTGTCACCCCCCTCATCCCAATTTCCATGAGCTTTATCTGAACCACAATAACCAACCAAAATCCTATTGCCAACATGAGGATCCCCTAATCTAGGTCCTTTACGGATTCTGTTAATAGCATTTTTCCTATTCCCTAGTTTGTTTCTCCTGAATCCAGTGTAGATAGTACCAACTAGGTATTTTGCAGGATTGAGCAAACCTGCTTTGACAACGGCGACCTCCCCCTCCCCTCCTCCTCAGAGCCCTCTCCGGCCAGCAGCCAGAATCGACTGCCAGCAGGAGAGCGCCCTACTGGCGGCGGGAGAGAGCCAGGAGGCGAGGTGAGCGCCTCGGGAAGCGCGGTGAGCGGCGCGAAAGCGAAGTCAGGGTCGCTGGCGCCCTGGCCCTCCGTCATGGCGGCACATCCGCCTGAGCAGCCGCCGCCATGTCCTCTTCGATCTCGATTGGGAGCCACCTGGACCCCGGGGCTGGGATCCCCATCACCACCTCCTGTGGCTGCGCCGGTGGCGGCGCCCGAGGCTGGATCAGGCGGAAGCGGAGGGAGCGAAAGACCTTCCACTTCTCCCTCTGCTCCGGGATCAGAGATTCCGCCTCGAGCATCGCCCAGAGGATCACCCCCATCGCCGGCTGACGCTCGTAGTTGGGGAAGCATCTGAGGATCTCCTCGCCCCGCAGCTTGTCCCGCACCATTCCAGATGCGTCGTTGAGAGCCTTCGCCGTCGGAAACCATCGATCTATCTCCTGAAGCCGTCCCATCAGCACCTCGTCGCCGGCGGACAACTCCCACATCTGCTGCTCGCGGGTCGTCATGGAACCCTAACTCTCGGAGCAGCGGGGCGCAGTAGTTTTCGCAGATGAGATTTGGGTGGAGGGATGAGGTGGAGAGCCGAGTCGACGGCCAATTAACCTCGCCCTCTCTCCCCCACTCGCCATTACTCACCTCGATAACCGCTCCATTGCCACCCCACCAATCAGCCGCCGCGATATTCACAACGTGGCAAGGGGACGAGATGATCTGACCCACCCGCAGCGCCGCGTCGTCGCACCAACCGCACGAATCCACCACCACCCCATCGGCGTCGAGGAGTTCCACCCGCTGCCCGCGCCGGCGAATCGTGCCAGGCCGGGGCACCGGCCGCACCGTGCCGAAATCAGGCACATAGGCGCAGGGGAGGCGTGCACCGCACGCGGTGAGAGCGTCGCACGCGCTGTCCATCCCCCGGGCTTATCGGTCCCTTTTCACAACAGTTCCTCGTCTGCTCGTGTTGCCGCTTCCATGAGCATGAGACAAACAAAACAATCTGGCCGGCTCCAAGTTTGCACGCACGTGTGCCTGCCCGTGCATGCACATCGCAATTCCCCTCCGTACGTATCGAGACGAAAGCTCCAACCAACGGCGAAAAAAAGAGCGACAGAGAGAGTTGATGATTTGCGTAGTACTACATGCTCTTGGTTAAAAGAGTGAGCAAAAAGTACGTAGAGGAGATGTAAAATAAGCAACCCAACGACCCAAATCAAGCTCAATCTCCCTACATAGACATGCCAAGAGCGACAAGATGTACTACTAGTACGTACTGTATTTAGCATCACCGAACTATATGTGGGCTCGTTGGGATTAAAAACATGATCAGTGCACGATGGAAGCTGCGTCTAGTGCTTCCGAGAGATCTGATCCGATCACCTAATCGATCGATATTAGTAAGTGAATTTGTAATATACTCCAGAGTCCAGTCCAATCTACATACGTACTCATAATCAGCTCCATACTGCCATACTGGTAGAAGTATACAATGATCGATGGAGCTTAGTTGGAAGAAGAAGAATGTGAGGGAGCATGTGGTTGTTAATTAATCGATCAGCACCATGCATCTTTTGTCTCACATCACAGCACACCAACGCAGCCAAACTGACAAGCCCACACGTACGTGAGCGAGACACGGAACGTGGGCTGGTCCGGCCGCATGCATGGGACACGGCACGGACAGGTCGATCGGCCGTGCAGCAGGTTGCACACGTACGTACAGGACCATGGAGACCGACCGGCCCGGTCGATCGAGTCAGTCGGTCACTCACGTACACACCCGGCCGGACCGGCGATTGATCGAGTGCGACGCAACGGGCAGCGATCCAGTAAGTTGGGCAACGACCGTCGTACAGTAGGTGCGTACGCTGAGTTTTGCAGGCAGGACGATCGAGGATCGATGAGAGACCGGCCGACTCGAGACTCGACCCATATTGTTGCGCGTGCGCGTGCGGCCGAAAGGTCTTCTGTAGTACCCGGCCACTCCAACCACGCGCTACCGAGATCACTGGAAGGCATTTGTGACACCGGTAACGTTGGATTTCTTTAGACCATCCACCAGCACCTGCTGTTAGCTCATTCTGAGCTCCCGATACTCCTACTGTTACAGCAACTTCAACGCGCGGATCCAAACGGATGGCGATTTCGTTCGTTTTTTTGTCTGTTTGGATCGGTCAGATGAACACGGATGTCCGCTTTCGCATTTGGGTCGTGCGCGTGCGCCCAACGTTGGCCTGAACCCATTTTTAACGACACAAAAAAAATGAACGTATGCATATTAAAAAAGAAAAACAGCATTAATTAAACATTAAAGCCGGCCACGAAGACCGGCGAGAGTCCACGCGTCCACATTTTCATTTTTAAAAAATAAAAAACAGCCTAAACTACGAGGCGGCGCGCTGCCCTAGACATCCTCGTCGTCGTTCTCGGGGTCCGTGAGGTCGATGAGCGTCGGCGCCGGCCCGGCCCAGGCGAACGCCGTGTTCCAGAGCGCCGTCATGTCGGGCAGTGTCGTGGTTCTAAATCTGACAGTAATGTAGGGGGGTAAGTATAGAGAGGCGAGGTCTTAGCTATGGAGAGGTTGTAAGGACGCAAGGTTTACGAGTTCGGGCCCTTCTCGGAGGAAGTAAAAGCCCTACGTCTCGGAGCCCGGAGACGGTCGACTGGATTATGTGTGTATGAGTTACAGAGGTGCGAACCCTTGTCTCGAAGGAGGGGGTGGCTTATATAGAGTGCGCCAGGACCCCGGCCAACCCACGTTACGAAGGGTTCAATGTACATTAAGGCAGGGCGTTACTGATAACGCTAGTAATAAAGTGCTATGATAACCATAAAAGCTACTTAATGACCGACCGTTAGCGTGCGGAGTGACTTTAGGTCTCCTGGCCGTCGAGTGGTTGGATCTTGGTCGAGTAATTGCTTCTTGGTCAAGTGTCTTCGAGTCTGTCGAGTGGAACACCTCCAAGTCAATTGAAAGGTGATTTATTCTAGAGGTGTCCTTGGGTTGGGCAGTTAGGACAGGTCCGTGACCCTACCCTAGGTACATAGCTTCATCATTAGCCCCCGAATGAATCGAGGTTTGAGTGGGGAAGGAGTTGAGGACTTCTCCGACTCGTTTTCCATGCCGTGAGCATATCTTGTTTCGGATCAACGGACCTGAGTGATGACAACAACTTCCTTTTCAGTCGCCTTGATCCATTCTTAATTCTTCGTCGAATGAGTTTCTTTACTTGTAAGGCTCCGAGTGATGGTGCGGAGGAGATCTTTGGTCTGACAAGTTGTTTGCTGCCCGTGGATTTAGTGGGATCCGAATTTTGGGAAGCGCGCGGGACGGGGGAGGCCGCAGTAATCGGATGGGATAGAGCGGAGCCGGCTCGATCCCCGCGCCACCTTTTTCACCACGTATCGCTCGCGCGGTCGTTGCGGGATTTGACAGAGCCATCTGGGCCTACCTGTCAGCCACTCGGAAGCGGCCTCATATAAGGCGTTGGACCGGAGTCCCCCGAACAGTGCGCCCCATTACCTCTTCTCCTCCTCACGCCTCTCTGCTGCGCTCGCTCTCGCCCTAGCGCCGCCGCACCACACGCGTCTCGTCGGCGACAATGGTGAAGGAGAAGACAGCGGCTCTGGAGCGGGCAAAGAAGGCGACGGCGAGATCGAAGGGGAAGGCGACGAGTCGGGGCGGATCTTCCTCGCGGACTGGCCTGCCGAAGGGTTGGATCCAGGGCGACTGGATCCACTCGAGGATCTCCCAAGAAGACCTCGACGACCTGGCCGAGGGAGGGCTGATCCCCTACGACTCGGCGCAGCTTCCGGGGAAGGAATCCGAGCCGCAACCCCGGGAGGGTGAGCGCGTTCTTCTTGCCACCCACGTCGACCGTGGGTTTTCCTTGCCTCCTCATCCTTTCTTTCGAGGGTTTCTGAACTTCTTTGGGGCTCAACTCCACCATTTTACCCCCAACTCAATCATTTATCTTGCCGCGTTCATTTCCTTGTGTGAGAACTTCTTGGGTTGTCAACCTCACTGGGGTCTTTTCAAGCATATTTTCACTTGTCGCTCCCAGACAGTGAAAAAGGCTAATCCGAGTGACGAGAGGACCCAAGTGATCCAGATGTGTGGGGGTCTTGGCATCCAGACGAGGGGAAAAAGCTCCTTTCCGGCCATGATTCTTCCCGATTCAGTTCGCGAATGGCAGTCGACCTGATTCTACTGCAAAGACCAATTGACGCCAGGGCAATCGACCGGCCTCCCTCCCTTTACCATGGACCGAGTGGAAAACCCTCCCCTTTGAAGGTGCTCCCGGAGGAGAAGGCGCACGTGAAGGTGTTGGTCAACCGAGTGGTCCAGCTCATTCGTGACGGGGTCACTGGTATGGATCTCTTGGAGGTCTTCCTTCAGCGGCGCATCCAGCCTCTCCAAGCCCGAGACCACCCGATGTGGATGTATTCGGGTCTAGAAGACTCCACTCGGATCCACCCGGAGGAGGTTGATGACGACACGCTGGAGAAGTGGCTGTCGAGCATTACCGGGAACAAGGACAATCCCAGAGGAGCCATGAGAGTTCCCCCGTTCGACCAGTCGCGTGCACCAGAGCAGGTCTGATTCTGAGTTTTTGCTTGTAACCTGAATTCACTCGCGCAGCTGTATGTATTGCGTCGACTGACTTTGTTCTCCCTGCTTTCTTTCAGGCCATTATTGAAATGTATTCGATGCCCAACGGGGAGCAAGAGCAGGCTCTGGAAGGCGAGGCGAGTGGTGGCGAAAGTGGTGAGTGGACTTCCGATGGTGAAGGGGATGGTGGAAGTGACGACTCAAGTGATGGAGAAGAAGTCGAGTCGCCTCCTCGCATAGAGAGACGATCCAAGCTTGACCAAGAACGACTGAGTGCCCGCGACAAGGCAACTGCTCAGGCTGGTCAGTCTTCGAAGCGTCCTCGGGTCTCTTCACCAACCCCGACTGAGAAGGCGCCAAAGCACCCCAAAGTTGCAGAGCCAAAGACTCAGAAGGCGCTGCCAAAGATCAAGATCGATATCCTGTCGCCTCTGCGTGAGTGTCTCTCCTTGTATTCACTCGACGCTCTGTGCTATTTGTTTTTCTTGTTTTAACTGGATGAACTTTGGAATTGTTAGCGCTGCCACTTCCGGGACCTCAGCTTACAGGGATGATGATGAGGTGATGGAGGATGCGGTCACTTCTAATCCGGGTATGATTTCTGCCATACTATCTTTCTTTGGTCGATTCAACTGCATCGTGCATCATTGGGTGACGTGATTTTGGCGATTTGAACTTGGCACAGCTCCCAACATTATTAACCTCCCTGATGATGATGAAGAGCCCGAGAGGTCTTTGACGAGGAAGAGTAGGCGAGCTCCTGTAAGTGAGGCGCTATAGTCGACGCCGAGGGCGGAACCAGTCGTTCAGGACACTGGTGACGTCAATTGGGGTTCTGTTACCTTCACGGAGCCCCTGTCGAGTGCCTTGCCTTCTTCTTCGACTGCTCAGGTCCCTGTCGACCCGCCTTCAGTTTTTGCGACCCATCATATCCCAGAGGATGAGGTGAATGCTGCTAGGGAAGCCATACGCCAGGCGGGCATTATGATGGAGAAGATGAAGATGGTGCGGGACGCCAGCCAAGCCGCCTATGATGCCAGCTCGGCTCTCCAGAGCAACGTTCAGGTTAGTCGGCTATCTGAAGATTCTTTCCAAAAATCTTTGCGTCTGTACACCCACTGGGTGCGTCGATTGAAGTTTTGGACTAGTGGGGGCACGCTGAGTGCACCCATTGGGTGTAGTCCCCGAGACTACGGTGGACTGCTGGCAGTCGACTGTAGTCTTTGTATTTTGCCGAATGTATAAACCAAACTGGTAGTTTGTCTCTTCCACTCGACTTCGGTGGGCCGGTCGAGTGGGATTAGAACCGGTGGGGGCACGCTAAGTGCACCCACTGGGTGTAGTCCCCGAAACTATGGTGGACTGCTGGCAGTCGACAATAGTCTTAGTATTTATTGCATTTGCTGTTTTTTTGTAACGATAACTTCTCCCCTTTGATTTCAGAAATCTTGCGATCTTGGAGCTCGCTTTGCTGACTTGGAGAAGCAGCAGATTCAACTGAACCTTGATTTGGAGCTGGCCAGGACAGAGCTGCAAAAGGTCAGAGACGGCGCCGCAGGTAAGACGATTTCGTCGACTGGTTAGTTTTAGGCTTGAGTATCCTTCTGCTACTTCCGAATCAATCATCATTTCTTTGCAGAAAAACTGAGAGAAGCTCTGGCGAAGAAGGATCAGGACTTGGCTGCTACCCGTAAGGAGGCTGACGACAAGACCGCTCTGGCCGAACAGAAGTTGGCTTCGGTCGGCCAGTTAGAAGAAGAGAATACCAGGCTGAAGACTGCTCTGAATGAAGCCAACAAGGATTGTACACGCTGGAAGAAGGATAACCTTGACCTGAATGAAAAGATGGAAGGCATCGCTCGCAGGAGGGACGATCTGGAGAGCTACTTGAGGAGCCTCGCCAAGAAGTTGTACATCAAGCTTGAAGGTGCACATTTAGTTCCGACTGGTGTTTTTTTGTGTCGACTCAGTGTATGAAAACTGACTTATCCTTGGATCGTGAATGCAGAGTTTTGCCAGAACTTTGAAGAGGAGACTGGGCGGATCGAACCAGGTTTGGATTCAATCAACTCTCCCATGAAAGATGAAACTGCCATGAATCTGCTCCAACTGGAATCTCGCATCGACGGTGCCGTGGACTACTTGGCTCGACTGAAGGTCGCCATGTCACGGATCGACCCGGCACTTTGGCCAGAGGCTACGCTCCAAAACGATCTCGAGTCTCTGATGACTCGACTTAACGGAATCCCTGACCGAGTGCAGGAGTGGAAGAAGTCTTCTGCTCGGTGTGGCGCTGATGTGGCTCTGTCCTTGGTTCGTGTCCACTGCAAGGAGGTGTGACAAGACAAGCTGGCAGCAATCAAGGTCGCCAACACCCAAAAGCATGACTTCCAAACCTTTATGTAGACTTTCATCGCTGCAGCCACTCGGATAGCCGACGGCGTCGACCTGGATGAGTTCGTCGAGCCTGCCAGCCCTCCTCCCGCGGAGTGAACAAACTCTTATGTCCTACCTTAAATTTGCCTCGGAATGCCGAGTGGTTTTTGTAACCATTAAACTTTTTCGGGCTGCATGCCCGAGTACCTCGATCCGTGATCCAGAACCTTTAGGATTTTATCTGAACTTGGTTTACCGTTGAATATCTTTATGAGTCTCCTGCTGAGTGAAACCATTCTTCGTTCGAGACAACTTTCTGTATTCGCAGCGCAGCCCCGAAGGAGAGGGAAGCAGACGACCCATGTCTTGTATTTGTGGCGAAGCTCTCCAGGGGAAGGCGGCGATCGACCCACACCCTGTTGCTGCAGAGTGGGACAGAAGGCACATTGTATTTGTGGCGAAGCTCTCCAGGAGAAGGCGGCGGTCGACCCACACCCTGTTACTGCAGAGTGGGACGGAGCGCACATTGTATTTGTGGCGAAGCTCTCCAGGAGAAGGTGGCAGTCGACCTGCGCCTAGTCGTTCTTGAGGATTGAGATGTGTTTCGTACTTAGGCGAGTACTGGACTGCGGCTAAGCCCTCGGGAGGGAGGATTGCTCTCTACTCGGTAGGATTTTTCAAACTTAGGCGAGTGCCTGACTGTAGCTAAGTCTTTAAGTGGGAGAACTTAGGCGAGTACTGGACTGCAGCTAAGCCCCCGAGTGGGAGGGTTGCTCTCCACTCGGTAGGATTTTTCAAAGTTAGGTGAGTGTCTGACTGCAGCTAAGTCTCTAAGTGGGAGAACTTAGGCGAGTACTGGACTGCAGCTAAGCCCCCGAGTGGGAGGGTTGCTCTCCACTCGGTAGGATTTTTTAAACTTAGGCGAGTGCCTGACTGCAGCTAAGTCTCTAAGTGGGAGAACTTAGGCGAGTACTGGACTGCAGCTAAGCCCCCGAGTGGGAGGGTTGCTCTCCACTCGGTAGGATTTTTTAAACTTAGGCGAGTGCCTGACTGCAGCTAAGTCTCTAAGTGGGAGAACTTAGGCGAGTACTGGACTGCAGCTAAGCCCCCGAGTGGGAGGGTTGCTCTCCACTCGGTAGGATTTTTTAAACTTAGGCGAGTGCCTGACTGCAGCTAAGTCTCTAAGTGGGAGAACTTAGGCGAGTACTGGACTGCAGCTAAGCCCCTGTCGTGGAATTGTCACGGCAGATGTCCTCTTGCAAGGACTTAGTCGTGGAGCCATCGCAACTAGGAAGCTTAAAGGGGTTAATCGGGACAAAGGACATGAGAGGTTTATACTAGTTCAGCCCCTTACGGTGAAGGAAGGCCTACGTCTAGTTGGGTTGGTATTGCTTGAGGTTTCAATGACCAGGGAGCGAGATACGCTATGCCTGGCTCTCGATGAGTTGTTTTCTGCCCTAAGCCGCCGGCGGGTCGTCCCCTTATATACACGGGTTGACGCCCTGCGGCCCACAGAGTCCCGGCCGGCTCGTAGACAGTCTCCGGCTCGGTGACTAGTTAATTCTACCTTATGATACAAGTCATGCCATCATGGCGGTTTACCACTATGGGCCTTAAGTCGCCTGTGGGCTTTAGACCCTTTATTGAACCGCCATCTTCATGCTTGATCTTGGGCTTCTTCTGATGAGTCCTTCTTTGCGTAACCCGGCCCCTCCTGGGCGGCTTACACAAATAGTTATATCCCCAACATTAGGCCCCAGATTGATTTGAACCGGTTCATGTCAATCTTAAAATACCTTAAGAAACAAGCCTTCAGTCTTCTTGTCTGCGCAAAGGTTTTAACCCGCTATGACGTCATCTTCTGGATCCGCGTTAACCCGTCGTGACATCATCTTCAATTAAATTCATATTTTACTCCATCATATCTTCCAACGGATCTTTGCCTTTACTGACCATTCTGAAAAACGAGGCGTCGGGGTCGCTGGATAATGATGTTCGGTCCCCTCGTTTCTCGCGCCGTCTCAGTCGGCCCTTCCTTATAAATAGGTGCGACCTAGGTCTTTCCCATTCTTCTTCCTCGGTCGTCTTCCTCCTCGCACTGTTTCTCTGCCGCTCGAGCTCTGCCGCCGCCGCCACCGCAGATTTCCTCGTCTTCTCCAACTCCGGCCGCTGCATCAACCTGACTTGACCAGAAAAACGTGACGGAACCCTGCAACAGCTCTGCATCCGTAAGTCCTTTTCCTTCCCTGCTTTTAGATCTGCATTGCGGCCTCCCGAGTTCGTCGATGTTCATCGCCGCCCGTTGCAAACCCTTGATAGCTTTCTGATGGGTTTCGTAGTAATTTCAAAAAATTTCCTACGCACACGCAAGATCATGTGATGCATAGCAACGAGGGGGAGAGTGTTGTCTACGTACCCAACGCAGACCAACTGCGGAAGCGATGACACGACGTAGAGGAAGTAGTCGTACGTCTTCACGATCCAACCGATCAAGCACCGAAACTACGACACCTCCGAGTTCGAGCACACGTTCAGCTCGATGATGATCCCCGGACTCCGATCCAGCAAAGTGTCGGGGAAGAGTTCCGTCAGCACGACGGCGTGGTGATGATCTTGATGAACTACAGCAGCAGGGCTTCGCCTAAACTCCGCTACAGTATTATCAAGGTATATGGTGGCAGGGGGCACCGCACACGGCTAAGGAATAGATCACGTGGATCAACTTGTGTGTCTAGAGGTGCCCCCTGCCTCCGTATATAAAGGAGCCAATGGGTAGGGCTGGCCGGCCAAGGAGGGGAGGCGCAGGAGAGTCCTACTCCCTCTGGGAGTAGGATTCCCTCCCCCCAATCCTAGTCCAACTAGGATTCCTCGGAGGGGAAGGGAGAGAGGGGGGCCCGGCCACCTTCTCCTAGTCCTAATAGGACTAGGGGAGGGGGAAGTGGCGCAGCCACCTTGGGCTGCCCCTTTCTCCTTTCCACTAAGGCCCATGAAGGCCCATATGGCTCCCGGGGGGTTCCGGTAACCCTCCCGGTACGGTAAAATCCCGATTTCACCCGGAACACTTCCGATGTCCAAACATAGGCTTCCAATATATCAATCTTTACGTCTCGACCATTTCGAGACTCCTCGTCATGTCCGTGATCACATCCGGGACTCCGAACAACCTTCGGTACATCAAAATGCATAAACTCATAATATAACTGTCATCGTAACCTTAAGCGTGCGGACCCTACGGGTTCGAGAACAATGTAGACATGACCGAGACATGTCTCCGGTCAATAACCAATAGCGGGACCTGGATGCCCATATTGGCTCCTACATATTCTACGAAGATCTTTATCGGTCAGACCGCATAACAACATACGTTGTTCCCTTTGTCATCGGTATGTTACTTGCCCGAGATTCGATCGTCGGTATCCAATACCTAGTTCAATCTCGTTACCGGCAAGTCTCTTTACTCGTTCCGTAATACATCATCTCACAACTAACATATTAGTTGTAATGCTTCCAAGGCTTATGTGATGTGTATTACCGAGAGGGCCCAGAGATACCTCTCCGACAATCGGAGTGACAAATCCTAATCTCAAAATACGCCAACCCAACATCTACCTTTGGAGACACCCGTAATGCTCCTTTATAATCACCCAGTTACGTTGTGACGTTTGGTAGCACCCAAAGTGTTCCTCCGGTAAACGGGAGTTGCATAATCTCATAGTCATAGGAACATGTATAAGTCATGAAGAAAGCAATAGCAACATACTAAACGATCGGGTGCTAAGCTAATGGAATGGGTCATGTCAATCAGATCATTCAACTAATGATGTGACCTCGTTAATCAAATAACAACTCATTGTTCATGGTCAGGAAACATAACCATCTTTGATTAACGAGCTAGTCAAGTAGAGGCATACTAGTGACACGTTGTTTGTCTATGTATTCACACATGTATTATGTTTCCGATTAATACAATTCTAGCATGAATAAAAAAAAATTATCATGAAATAAGGAAATAAATAATAACTTTATTATTGCCTCTAGGGCATATTTCCTTCAGTCTCCCACTTGCACTAGAGTCAATAATCTAGATCACATCACCATGTGATTAACATCGATAGTTCACATCATCATGTGATTAACACCCATAGTTCACATCGCTATGTGACCAACACCCAAAGGGTTTACTAGATTCAGTAATCTAGTTCACACCGCTATGTGATTAACACCCAAGGAGTACTAAGGTGTGATCATGTTTTGCTTGTGAGAGAATCTTAGTCAACGGGTCTGCCACATTCAGATCCGCATGTATTTTGCAAATTTCTATGTCAACAATGCTCTGCATGGAGCTACTCTAGCTAATTGCTCCCACTTTCAATATGTATCTAGACCGAGACTTAGAGTCATCTAGATTAGTGAAAAACTTGCATCGGCGTAACCCTTTACGACGAACCTTTTTCCACTTCCATAATCGAGAAACATATCCTTATTCCACTAAGGACAATTTTGACCGCTGTCCAGTGATCTACTCCTAGATCACTATTGTACTCCCTTGCCAAACTCAGTGGTAGGGCATGCAATAGATCTGGTATACATCATGGCATACTTTATAGAACCTATGACTGAGGCACAGGGAATGACTTTCATTCTCTTTCTATTTTCTGCCGTGGTCGGGCTTTGAGTCTTACTCAATTTCACACCTTGTAACACAGGCAAGAACCCTTTCTTTGCTTGATCCATTTTGAGCTTCTTCAAAAAAATTTCAAGGTATGTGCTTTGTGAAAGTCCAATTAAGCGTCTTGATCTATCTCTATAGATCTTAATGCCTAATATGTAAGCAGCTTCACCGAGGTCTTTCATTGAAAAACTTTTATTCAAGTATCCCTTTATGCTATCCAGAAATTCTATATCATTTCCAATTAGCAATATGTCATCCACATATAATATCAGAAATGCTACAGAGCTCCCACTCACTTTCTTGTAAATACAGGCTTCTCCGAAAGTCTGTATAAAACCAAATGCTTTGATAACACTATCAAAACGTTTATTCCAACTCCGAGAGGCTTGCACCAGTCCACAGATGGATCGCTGGAGTTTGCTCATTTTGTTAGCACCTTTCGGATTGACAAAACCTTCTGGTTGCATCATATACAACTCTTCTTTAGTAAATCCATTAAGGAGTGCAGTTTTGTTTATCCATTTGCCAGATTTCATAAAACGCGGCAATTGCTAACATGATTCGGACAGACTTAAGCATAGAGACGAGTGAGAAACTCTCATCGTAGTCAACACCTTGAACTTGTCGAAAACCTTTTGCGACAATTCTAGCTTTGTAGATAGTAACACTACTATCAGCGTCCGTCTTCCTCTTGAAGATCCATTTATTCTCAATTGCTTGCCGATCATCGGGCAAGTCAACCAAAGTCCATACTTTGTTCTCATACATGGATCCCATCTCAGATTTCATGGCTTCAAGCCACTTTGCGGAATCTGGGCTCACCATCGCTTCTTCATAGTTCGTAGGTTCATCATGATCTAGTAGCATGACTTCCAGAACAGGATTACCGTACCACTCTGGTGCGGATCTTACTCTAGTTGATCTACGAGGTTCAGTAGTATCTTGATTTGAAGTTTCATGATCATTATCATTAGCTTCCTCACTAACTGGTGTAGGTGTCACTGAAACAGTTTTCTGTGATGTACTACTTTCCAGTAAGGGAGCAGGTACAGTTACCTCGTCAAGATCTACTTTCCTCCCACTCACTTCTTTCGAGAGAAACTCCTTCTCTAGAAAGGATCCATTCTTAGCAACGAATGTCTTGCCTTCGGATCTGTGATAGAAGGTGTACCCAACAGTTTCCTTTGGGTATCCTATGAAGACACATTTCTCCGATTTGGGTTCGAGCTTATCAGGTTGAAGCTTTTTCACATAAGCATCGCAGCCCCAAACTTTAAGAAACGACAACTTTGGTTTCTTGCCAAACCACAGTTCATAAGGTGTCGTCTCAACGGATTTTGATGGTGCCCTATTTAACGTGAATGCAGCCGTCTCTAGAGCATAACCCCAAAACGATAGTGGTAGATTGGTAAGAGACATCATAGATTGCACTATATCCAATAAAGTACGATTATGACGTTCGGACACACCATTATGCTGTGGTGTTCCATGTGGCATGAGTTTGTGAAACTATTCCACATTGTTTTAATTGAAGACTAAACTCGTAACTCAAATATTTTACCTCTGCGATCATATCATAGAAACTTTTATTTTCTTGTCACGATGATTTTCCACTTCACTCTGAAATTCTTTGAACTGTTCAAATGTTTCAGACTTATGTTTCATCAAGTAGATATCCCCATATCTGCTCAAATCATCTGTGAAGGTCAAAAAATAATGATACCTGCTGCAAGCCTTAATATTCACCGGACCACATACATCAGTATGTATGATCTCCAACAAATCTGTTGCTTGCTTCATTGTTCCGGAGAACGGCGTTTTAGTCATATTGCCCAAAAGGCATGGTTCGCAAGCATCAAGTGATTCATAATCAAGTGATTCCAAATCCCATCAGCATGGAGTTTCTTCATGCGCTTTACACCAATATGACCTAAACGGCAGTGCTACAAATAAGTTGCACTATCATTATTAACTTTGCATCTTTTGGTTTCAATATTATGATTATGTGTATCACTATGATCGAGATCCAACGAACTATTTTCATTGGGTGTGTAACCATATAAGGTTTTATTCATGTAAACAGAACAACAATTTATTCTTTTACTTAAATGAATAACCGTATTACAATAAACATGATCAAAGCATATTCATGCTCAACGCAAACACCAAATAACACTTATTCAGGTTCAACACTAATCCCGAAAGTATAGGGAGTGTGCGATGATGATCATATCAATCTTGGAACCACTTCCAACACACATCGTCACTTCACCCTTAACTAGTCTCTGTTTATTCTGCAACTCCCGTTTCGAGTTACTAATCTTAGCAACTGAACTAGTATCAAATAGTGAGGGGTTGCTATAAACACTAGTAAAGTACACATCAATAACATGTATATCAAATATACTTATGTTCACTTTGCCATCCTTCTTATAATCACTTGGGGTAGTTCCGCTTCCAGTGACCAGTCCCTTTGCAGTAGAAACACTTAGTCTTAGGCTTAGGACCAGACTTGGGCTTCTTCACTTGAGCAGCAACTTGCTTGCTGTTCTTCTTAAAGTTCCCCTTCTTCCCTCTGCCCTTTTCTTGAAACTAGTGGTCTTGTCTACCATCAACACTTGATGTTTTTCTCGATTTCTACCTTCGTCAATTTCCGCATTACGAAGAGCTTGGGAATCGTTTCCGTTATCCCTTGTATATCATAGTTCATCACGAATTTCTACTAACTTGGTGATGGTGACTAGAGAATTCTGTCAATCACTATCTTATCTGGAAGATTAACTCCCACTTGATTCAAGCGATTGTAGTACTCAGACAATCTGGGCACATGCTCACTAGTTGAGCGATTCTCCTCCATCTTTTAGCTATAGAACTTGTTGGAGACTTCATATCTCTCAACTCGGGTATTTGCTTGAAATATTAACTTCAATTCTTGGAACATCTCATATGGTCCATGACGTTCAAAACGTCTTTGAAGTCCCGATTCTAAGCCGTTAAGCATGGTGCACTAAACTATCAAGTAGTCATCATATTGAGCTAGCCAAACGTTCATAACGTCTGCATCTGCTCCTGCAATAGGTCTGTCACCTAGCGGTGCATCAAGGACATAATTCTTCTGTGCAGCAATGAGGATAAACCTCAGATCACGGATCCAATCCGCATCATTGCTACTAACATCTTTCAACACAATTTTTCTCTAGGAACATATCAAAATAAACATATGAAAGCAACAACCCAAGCTATTGATCTACAACATAATTTGCAAAATACTACCAGGACTAAGTTCATGATAAATTAAAGTTCAATTAATCAGATTACTTAAGAACTCCCACTTAGATAGACATCCCTCTAATCCTCTAAGTGATCACGTGATCCAAATCAACTAAACCATAACCGATCATCACGTGAGATGGAGTAGTTTTCAATGGTGAACATCGTTATGTTGATCATATCTACTATATGATTCACGCTCGACCTTTCGGTCTCCGTGTTCCGAGGCCATATCTGCATATGCTAGGCTCGTCAAGTTTAACCTGAGTATTCCGCGTGTGCAAAACTGGCTTGCACCCGTTGTAGATGGACGTAGAGCTTATCACACCCGATCATCACGTGGTGTCTGGGCACGACGAACTTTGGCAACGGTGCATACTCAGGGAGAACACTTCTTGATAATTTAGTGAGAGATCATCTTATAATGCTACCGTCAATCAAAGCAAGATAAGATGCATAAAAGGATAAACATCACATGCAATCAATATAAGTGATATGATATGGCCATCATCATCTTGTGCTTGTGATCTCCATCTCCGAAGCACCGTCATGATCACCATCGTCACCGGCGCGACACCTTGATCTCCATCGTAGCATCGTTGTCGTCTCGCCAATCTTATGCTTCCACGACTATCACTACCGTTTAGTAATAAAGTAAAGCATTACATCGCGATTGCACTGCATACAATAAAGGGACAACCATATGGCTCCTGCCAGTTGCCGATAACTTGGTTACAAAACATGATCATCTCATACAATAAAATTCAGCATCATGCCTTGACCATATCACATCACAACATGCCCTGCAAAAACAAGTTAGACGTCCTCTACTTTGTTGTTGCAAGTTTTACGTGGCTGCTACGGGCTTAAGTAAGAACCAATCTCACCTACGCATCAAAACCACAACGATAGTTTGTCAAATAGACTCCGTTTTAACCTTCGCAAGGACCGGGCGTAGCCACACTCGGTTCAACTAAAGTTGGAGAGACAGTCGCCCGCAAGCCATCTATGTGCAAAGCACGTCGAGGGAACTGGTCTCGCGTAAGCGTACGCGTAAGGTTGGTCCGGGTCGTCTCGTCCAACAATACCGCCGAACCAAAGTATGACATGCTGGTAGGCAGTATGACTTGTATCGTCCACAACTCACTTGTGTTCTACTCGTGCATATAACATCAACATAAGTAACCTAGGCTCGGATGCCACTGATGGGTTTCGTAGTAATTTCAAAAAAATTCCTACGCACATGCAAGATCATGTGATGCATAGCAACGAGGGGGAGAGTGTTGTCTACGTACCCAACGCAGACCGACTGCGGAAGCGATGACACGACGTAGAGGAAGTAGTCGTACGTCTTCACGATCCAACCGATCAAGCACCGAAACTACGGCACCTTCGAGTTCGAGCACACGTTCAGCTCGATGACGATCCCCGGACTCTGATCCAGCAAAGTGTCGGGGAAGAGTTCCGTCAACACGATGGCGTGGTGACGATCTTGATGAACTACAGCAGCAGGGCTTCGCCTAAACTCCGCTACAGTATTATCGAGGTATATGGTGGCAGGGGGCACCGCACACGGCTAAGGAATAGATCACGTGGATCAACTTGTGTGTTCTAGGGTGCCTCTACCTCAGTATATAAAGGAGCCAAGGGGGGAGGGGGGCGCCGGCCAGGGAGAGAGGCGCAGGAGGAGTCCTACTCCTTCCGGGAGTAGGACTCCCCCCCCAATCCTATTCCAAGTAGGATTCCCAAGGGGGAAAGGGGGAGAAGGGTGGCCGGCCACCTCTCCTAGTCCTAATAGGACTAGGGGAGGGGGGAGGTGCGCAGCCCCCTTGGGCTGCCCCTTTCTCCTTTCCACTAAGGCCCATGTAGGCCCATATGGTTCCCGGGGGGTTCCGGTAACCTCCCGGTAACCCGGTAAAATCCCGATTTCACCCGGAACACTTCCGATGTCCAAACATAGGCTTCCAATATATCAATCTTTACGTCTTGACCATTTCGAGACTCCTCGTCATGTCCTTGATCACATCCGGGACTCCGAACAACCTTCAGTACATCAAAATGCATAAACTCATAATGTAACTGTCATCGTAACCTTAAGCGTGCGGACCCTATGGGTTCGAGAACAATGTAGACATGACCGAGACACGTCTCCGGTCAATAACCAATAGCGGGACCTGGATGCCCATATTGGCTCCTACATATTCTACGAAGATCTTTATCGGTCAGACCGCATAACAACATACGTTGTTCCCTTTGTCATCGATATGTTACTTGCCCGAGATTCGATCGTCGGTATCCAATACCTAGTTCAATCTCATTACCGGCAAGTCTCTTTACTCGTTCCGTAATACATCATCTCACAACTAACATATTAGTTGTAATGCTTGCAAGGCTTATGTGATGTGTATTACCGAGAGGGCCCAGAGATACCTCTCCGACAATCGGAGTGACAAATCCTAATCTCGAAATACGCCAACCCAACATCTACCTTTGGAGACACCTGTAATGCTCCTTTATAATCACCCAGTTACGTTGTGACGTTTGGTAGCACCCAAAGTGTTCCTCCGGTAAACGGGAGTTGCATAATCTCATAGTCATAGGAACATGTATAAGTCATGAAGAAAGCAATAGCAACATACTAAACGATCGGGTGCTAAGCTAATGGAATGGGTCATGTCAATCAGATCATTCAACTAATGATGTGACCTCGTTAATCAACTAACAACTCATTTTTCATGGTCAGGAAACATAACCATCTTTGATTAACGAGCTAGTCAAGTAGAGGCATACTAGTGACACTTTGTTTGTCTATGTATTCACACATGTATTATGTTTCCGGTTAATACAATTCTAGCATGAATAATAAACATTTATCATGATTATAAGGAAATAAATAATAACTTTATTATTTCCTCTAGGGCATATTTCCTTCAGTCGGAATAGCCTATTGTCTGGAGCAGGGAGGATCACCCTCCCTGGGTTGATAATCCGGGTCAACTGGCCCTAGTGGTGGCACCGCAAGTTGGTGGTTATAAGTTTACTAAAGTGCTCATGGATGGAGGTAGCAGCATCAACATCCTCTATTACGAGACCTTTCGGCGCATGGGCTTAACTGACAAGAATTTAAAGACTTCCAACACCGTCTTCCATGGAGTGGAGCCCGGTAAGTCGGCGTATCCAGTGGGGAAGATTGAGCTAGAGGTGGCCTTCGGAGACGAGCATGATTCTAGGGCGGAAAAGTTAACTTTTGAGGTGGTCAAAATCAAGAGTCCATATCACGCTTTGTTCGGGCGGCCAGCCTATGCCAAATTCATGGCACAGCCGTGTTTTGTGTATCTACAGCTCAAGATGCCGGGTTACAAGGGTACCATCACTGTGCATGGAAGCCGAAAGGTGGCCTTGGAGTGTGAAGAGGGCGATGCGGCTTACGCCGAGTCTGTCTGTGTAGCAGAGGAGCTCAAATTTTATCAAGATAATGTTGACCCGGCAGATATGACTTCTCTCAAGAAGCCGACTACGGAGCATGACCCGGCCATGAAGTTTAAATCGGCTGCAGAGAGACTAAGCTTGTTGATTTCACTCCAGGTGATTCATCTAAGCAATTCAGCTTCAGTGCCAACTTGGATCCTAAATAGGAAAGCGCGCTCATCGAGTTCATCCGTGAGAACCGGGACATCTTTGCATGGAAACCTTCTGACATGCCGGGTGTACCGAGAGAACTCACTGAGCACACTCTTAATATTGATCCGAAGTATAAGCCGGTCAGGCAATTTCTGCGGCGATTCAATGAAGAGCGATGAAAAGCTATAGGAGAAGAGGTCGCCCGGCTCTTGGCGGCTGGGTTTATTGTTGAAGTTTTTCACCCAGAATGGTTGGCTAACCCGGTGCTCGTACTCAAGAAAAATGGCACCTGGCGGATGTGTGTGGATTACACGGACCTAAATAAGGCTTGTCCGGCTGATCCTTTTGCTCTCCCCCGTATTGATCAAATCATTGATGCTACGGCAGGTTGTGCGGGTTTGAGTTTTTTAGATGCTTATTCTGGCTATCATTAAATCAAGATGGCAGTTAAGGACCAGGAGAAAACGGCTTTCATCACCCCGTTCGGAGCCTTCTGCTATGTGTCTATGCCATTTGGGCTCAAGAGTGCCCAGGCGACTTATCAACGATGTGTACAGAATTGTCTTCACGATCAGATTGGGCGCAATGTTCATACTTATGTGGATGACATAGTAGTGAAATCCAGAGAGGCGGAAACCTTGATATCTGATCTCAGAGAAACCTTTGACAATCTCCGGGTTTACAAAATGATGCTTAACCCGGAGAAGTGTGTATTTGGTGTGCCTGCAGGCAAGCTTTTGGGATTCTTGGTCTCAAACAGGGGCATCGAGGCTAATCCGGAGAAGATTAAGGCAATCACTTCTTTGGCTAAACCGGCATGTATTAATGATGTTCAGCGATTGGCGGGTCGTGTTGCCGCTTTGAGCCGGTTCATAAGCCGGTTAGGTGAGAAGGCCCTACCACTGTACCAATTAATGAAGAAGGCAGACACCTTTGTCTGGAGTGATGCCGCTAATGCTGCTTTTGAGGATTTGAAGAGGCAGTTATCTGAACCGCCAGTTCTTGCGGCTCCCATTGACAAAGAGCCTTTGCTGTTATATGTGGCTGCTAATTCACGAGCCGTCAGTGTGGCGATTGTGGTAGAGCGCAAGGAGGCTGGTAAGGAACACCCGGTTCAACGTCCGGTTTATTATGTCAGTGAGGTACTCATCGAGTCAAAGCAAAGATATCCTCATTGGTAGAAACTTGTTTACGGGATGTTCATGGCAAGCCGGAAGCTGAAGCAATACTTCCAAGGTCACCCTATCACTGTGGTAAGTTTTGCCCCCTTGGGAGACATTATTCAGAACAGAGAGGCTACAGGACGAGTCGCCAAATGGGCCATCGAGCTCGGGCCTCATGGTCTGAAGTACGCGCCGCACACTGCCATTAAGTCCCAAGCTTTGGTGGATTTCATCAACGACTGGACAGAGCTACAGGCACCTGAGGAGAAGCCCGATAACACTTATTGGATTATTCACTTTGATGGGTCCAGACAGTTGGAAGGCTCGGGGGCTGGAGTTGTATTAACTTCCCCTCGGGGTGACAAATTTTGTTATGTGCTCCGGCTTATGTTTCCTTGCACTAACAATGCAGCTGAGTATGAGGCCCTGCTCCATGGTCTCCGGATGGCCAGAGAGATGAACTTGAGCCGCGTAAGATGCTTAGGAGACTCAGACCTTGTGGCTCAACAGGTGTCAGGCAAGTGGGACTCTAAAGATCCCCTCATGCCGGCTTACCATCGTGAAGTCGATGCTGTGGCTGGATATTTCAAGGGTTACGTAGTGGAACACATTGATCGAAGGAAGAATGAGGTGGCGGATGCCTTAAGCCGGCTGGGGTCTTAGCATAAGCCGGTGCCGCCTAACACCTTTCTTGATGTTTTGCATAATCCTTCTGTTAAGTTACCTACAGAAGAAGATCTGGCAATACTAGACCCGGAGGCACAGCTGGTGGCGGCTCTCCACGTTACCCCGGATTGGACAGTGCCTTATTTGGCTTACATGACCCGGGGAGAGTTGCCAGAGGACGAGACCTTGGCAAGACAAATTGTCCGGCGGTCCAAGTCCATGACAATTGTCAATGGCGAGTTACATCATTACAGCATCACTGGAGTGATTCAACGTTGCGTGTCACCTGCAGAGGGTCAGGAGATCCTTCGTGAAATTCACGAAGGTGATTGTGGTCATCATGCGGCTCAAAATCTCTTGTGGCCAAAGCCTTCCGTCATGGGTTCTATTGGCTGACGGCTCATGCTGATGCGGAAGACCTGGTTAGTAAATGTGACGGATGTCAGAAATTCTCACGATGAGCCCATGTGCCGGCTCAAGAGTTAAGGATGATTCCAATTACCTGGCCGTTTGCAGTCTGGGGGCTTGATATGGTCGGGCCTTTCAAGAGATCTAAGGATAAAAAGACTCACCTCTTGGTGGCAGTTGACAAGTTCACAAAGTGGGTGGAGGCGGAGCCAGTCAGTAAGTGTGATGCAGCCACAGCAGTCCAATTTATGAAAAAGGTGATTTTTCGCTTTGGTTTTCCACACAGCATCATAACTGATAATGGTACCAACCTTTCCAAAGGAGCTACGGAAGAGTTCTGTCAACGAGAGCATATCCGGCTTGACGTTTCAGCTGTAGCTCACCCTCAATCAAATGGCCAAGCAGAACGAGCCAATCAAGAAATCTTGAAGGGTATCAAGCCCCGGCTCTTGGTCCCTTTACAGCGGACGCCGGGTTGTTGGGTGGAGGAGTTACCTTCTGTACTCTGGAGCATCAATACTACCCCTAACAGATCTACGGGTTACACGCCTTTCTTTATGGTGTATGGAGCAGAGGCGGTCCTGCCAAGTGACATCCGTCACGATTCACCCCGTGTGGCGTCTTATGTTGAGGAAGACAATGAAAAAGCTCGGCAAGATGCACTTGACCTGTTGGATGAAGAGCGAGACTTGGCAATAGCCCGCTCGGCGATTTACCAGCAAGACCTGCGTCGCTACCACAGCCGCCGGGTTAAGTCCAGAACCTTTCAGGAAGGCTACTTAGTGCTCCGACTCATCCAAGATCAATCTAACATACACAAGCTATCCCCTCCTTGGGAAGGACCCTTTGTGGTCAGCAAGAATCTGAACAATGGATCATACTACCTTATCGACGTTCGAGAGCACAAAGACTCACGTAAGTCGGAGGAGGAGACCCGTCGGCCGTGGAATATCGCCCATCTTCGGCCTTATTATACTTGAGCCGTCAGCTCTAATGTGTATATACTTATACTATGTATATTATATAAAGCAATAAAGTAGGACCTCTGTCCTTTTTTTCCACTCCCAAAAAAGGTTTATGTGTTTTTCCTTGACAGGTGGTGGAGATAACCAAGGAGAAGTGGATCATATCTGAATCCGGCTTTCCTTTGCTCTGGCTTATGATCATATCTGAATCTAGCCGTTGATCACTTGGGGGCTTCCTGTTCAAACATAGGTCGTATTCGAACCAAAGAGAACATAGCTGTCGATACCCGCTTGATCGGCATACTGCCAAACCCACTTGGGGGCTTCTTGATCATATCTGAATCATAGCTTAACTCCTTTTGGGTCTGACGTGGATCGTATTCGAATCAGCGTCATTAAACAACTCTTATGGTCACTTGGGGGCTTCCTGTTCAAACATAGGTCGTATTCGAACCAAAGAGAACATAGTTGTCAATACCCACTTGATTAGCATCGCCACAGCCACTGGGGGCTAACAGATCGTATCCGAATCTTAGCTCAACCCCTTTGGAACGGGTCACTGATCGTATTTGAATCAGAAACCCTTGAATTTTGTTCCAAGTGCCAACATTAGGTATCTTGTGACCCTCTTGAAGATACAATGGAATACATTACAATCTTCCAGAATTAATGTTAGTTACATCAGGTTGTTAAGAACCAGGTGAACTTATATGTGCCAATTTTCAGGAGTTAAGTTTACCCTCAGGGGTTGGTTTATATAAGCCGGAAAAAACAGCTGTGAGCACTACAGGGCAATGCAAGGTATTTTTGCAAAGGACATAACAGATTCATACAAACTACAAAGAGAATAATGGCGGCGGCTTATGCAAATATTAAGGGCCATAAGCATGTGCAAAGGCATAGCAAAACTCAAGGTATCTTTTACTTTGTTACAAGACTCCCCGAGTTTGAATGATGCATTGTTTTCTACGATGACATAAGCAAGTGGTGCCTGACAAGCTACTCTTGGGGTTGACTTGAAGCCCCCGGATTATCCTTCTCCGTCTCTCCGTCGGCTGCTTTGTCCTGGAAGGATGATGAGGCCCAGTCAATGCCACTCAAGGCTTCAAACTCAGCTTCATCATCTATTAAACCGGTTGGGTCGACTTCAGGAGCAAAGGTGTGCTTACGGGTTGGAGGGATCAAGCTGACATCGTCGTAATGCGGCATGGGGATTCTCTGGTTCTCCTTGTCATAACCTGACTGACACTTGGTGAGGTCAGTATCGTTCCCAATAAGAGTAGCCACCGGACGTATATCCTTCACACAGGCGGTGAAATCCTTATCATTAAACACGGTGCCATCTTCCTTTAAACTTGGATACCCAAGAGCAATGTCAGCGGGGTCTAGTTCTGGAAGCCACGCCTTGGCCCGGCTCAAGGCGGCTATAGCTCCGGCTCTTGCAGATGCTCGTCTTAACTCTTGGATTCGCTGAGGTAGCACGGCAAGCCGCTTCAGCACGTCTTGCAGGAGATAAGGAACATCGTTTGATAAAGCCACAACGGCCAGAGCACGTTGTTACCCGGTGTAGAGTTGTTCCACCAGAGTATAAACCGCCTTCATCTTGATCACCATGTTCTGCTTAAGATTTGTGCTCCTGGGGCCTGCGTTATTAAGCATAAGGTGAGTCAGAGGAGACAACTGAAATGGTCATTCAAGGAGTTTTGCAGTGTTTAAGGTTTGGATAAGTCACTCATCGAAGATTGCTGAAACCATTCGAGATATCTGGCGCTTTAAGTCGGACAGTTCGGCCGTTGCTTCCGCAAGCGATGCCTCTGCTGTCTCGGCCCGGGTCACCAGTGCGGCCTTTTCATCAGCCCATGTTTTCTTCTTTGATTGAAAATTTTGCTTCAACTTCTCTTGTTCAGAGACGCTGAATTCAAGTTTGGAGTTGGCCTTTTCAATTTCACTTTCCTGGGTTGCCAGACGATTCTTCAAATCAGCAATCTCCGATTCAAATTTACTTATGGTGGCCTGCATTGCACCAGATAGTAGTAAAAGTTACGGTGAGTACTATTAAGTCCCAAGCACTTTGCAAGCAAAGATACTTGACACTTGGGGGCTAATGTATACTGAAGCTTTCTAAATTATTAAACCGGTCCTGAATATTAAGTCCCAAATACCTTGCAAGCAAAGATTTTTTGCACTTGGGGGCTAATGTATATCGCAAGTTAAAGGTATTGTGTTACATCCGGTTCAATTATTTTTTCTTTAAGCCGGGTAAGTAGCTCTAACAATTTTTCTAAGTCTACAGCATATTTATTCATAAGCAATAGACTTGGGGGCTGGTACAGTAAGTGTGATTGAAAGTAAGCTAGCATAAGTCATACCTCAGATTTTTGCTGTATCTGCTTCACCATGTCAATTTCCAGGTCACGGCTGCTTTGTACTTGATTGATATAGCCGGAGACAATCTCTCCAATACTCAAATGAGTATAGTCAGCGACATCCAGCTTGGCCTTCCGGCGTTCCACCAATTCCTTTTTAGAACACTTGGCAAGTGCAGACGGCTGTGCCGGCTCAACAAACTGAGTCTTGAGAATTTCAACTTCCTGATCATTTGCCTTGGCGGGGCTAGGAGCCTCCAGGTTACCAGAATCGTTGAGGGTTTGTTTAGTAGGCGGTCAGAGGAAGATATAGGAACACCATGAGACGGTTGAGGCGGCGGCTCGTGAGCAGAGGCATCAGGAGTAGCTGTGCCCAACTCTGGTTCAGTCACAACCGGCTCTTTGGGCGGCTTATTCTTTTTTTCCCTTTTGCTGGGCTTTACTTGCACACTGTGGAAAAGGTAGACAAGTTAAATACAGCAAATATGAGTAAAATAAAGCATAAGGTACAACAAGTTTATATTACCCGGGAGTAGTTTTGAAGGCTGGCATGTTGGACTGCATAGACTCACCAGAGGAAGGTGAAATATCTTGATAGTTGGAGTCAGAATAATTGAGAGGCTAACAAATGAAGCCTGCCAAAGGAAAAAGAAGGTGTAAATCGGAGATAACCTCAGTCTGGCGTTTCCTGGTCACATCAGGTAAGCCGGAGGAGAGTTCCGCGTCTTTGCTGGTCCGGGTCTGCCTCCGGCTCTCATAATTCTGTCGCTTTAAAAGAAAGTCAGGATCTTGGTAAGCCAAAGGATGTGAAAATCTTACTTTCCAGGTTACTCTCCGAATTTTCTGACGCGGCTGAAGCTCGAAGTTGGAGGAGATTACAATTACCTCTTCCTCGACGGGTTGGCTGTTGCCCGTGTCTTCCTGAAAGAAGGTTAGCATCAGTAAGGTAGAAATAAAGGAGAAAGGGAATTTCAAAGGTTACCTCTTCCTCATTATCATCAGTATCATCAAGCTGAAACAGCTCAGAGGCGCTTGGCTTCCTTTTCCTTGAGGTGGTGGGCTTGGTGGTTTTCTTTTCGGCTCTCTTGGCTGCCCTGGCTTTCTTGGCCGCCTCATGATCATATTGCGTGTTCCAGAAGCTATCATTTGCCTGTAAAAGGTTATAACTGGTTATGCGTAAGAATATAGCCTAACATGATAAAACATAACCCGATGGCTGGAAACTTACTGCAGGGGCCGGGTTCTTCTGGCAAAAAGGTAGTAAGCCGAAGGCATTACTATTCACTGTGCCCTATTTCAACAAGGACTGAGTTGTAGCTTCCACTACGTCATTTGGTAAGTCGTCAGGGTTATGACGTTGAGGGTCATTCTTCTCGCCTGAATAATTACACATTAAGCCGGGGCGGCGGCTTAACGGAATTATTCTCCAAGCAATCCAGACTCGGACCAAGTCAATACCAGCTAAGCCGTTCCCTAAAAGAGATTTAATCCTCTTGATTTTGGGGGTGAGTGGCAGGCGTTCAATAGCTGTCAACTTATCCGGCAGCGGGTGAGTAGGTTCAAGGCGCAATGCGCGGAAGCCGGGCAGTGGATTTTCGCCAGCCGGAGAAGTATCTTGGCAGTAGAACCATGTCTGGTTCCAGTCCTTTGGATGACTCGGCAGTTCAGCATAAGGGAACAGGCAGTCTCTCCGCCTTTGAATTGATATGCCACCAAGCTCCAGACTTGGCCTGTTGGCCCTTCATTCTACCGGTTCAAATAGAACAATTCCCTGAACAGGAGTAGGCTGGGTTCTTCTCCAAGGTAAACCTCACAGAAAACTTGAAAGTTGCAGATATTTGACACGGAGTTGGGCCCGATGTCTTGAGGTCTTAAGTCAAAGAAGTGCAAAACGTCTCTAAAGAATTTTGAACCGGGAGGAGCAAATCCCCGGCTCATGTGATCAGTAAAAATGATCACCCCCCTTCCTTGGGTTGAGGTTTCTCTTCAGACGGGCCAGGAGCACGATAAGACATGATGTCCTTCTTGGGCAGATGGCCGGACTTCACAAACTCTGACAGTTTTCTCTCCGTAACAATGGATGGGACCCAGTTGTAGGTAATAGGAGGTTTAACAGCTTTGGGTGCCATTGAGTAAATTGAAGCCTACAACAAGATAAAGGAAATTTTCCGGTTTATTATAACCCGGAGAATAAGTATTATTGGGCTGTCGGCTTAAGTAGGGGCCTAATGACATACAGGTGGTTGTGTGATAATGTTTAAACAGCTGCAAGTATTAAAGATGATGAAAATTGTCTTAAGTCACCAAAAGCAGGCAGTGCTGACAGTCAGTATTATCTTAAACCGGTCACATGAACTACTATGGCTGAAACAGAGTAGACAGATGCTGTTTTTTGGCTAAGTGTGGAACAAACAGGTTTCACAAGTTGCAGCTATTATTTTGGGTCAAACGATCGTTCTGAAAAGAAAATTTTCTAGACCTAAAACCAGTGCAGAGAAGTTCATACACTCGAAAGAGGCCTTTAAACAAGGGAAATGAGATCTATTTCTATTCAAGATGGGTGCGGAACAGCCACCGCAGTAGTTCTAACTGTCTAAAGATCAAAAAGGAGCACTGAAGAGGAAAGTGAAGGAAATATGCCCTAGAGGCAATAATAAAGTTATTATTTATTTCCTTATTTCATGATAAATGTTTATTATTCATGCTAGAATTCTATTAATCGGAAACATAATACATGTGTGAATACATAGACAAACAAAGTGTCACTAGTATGCCTCTACTTGACTAGCTCGTTAATCAAAGATGGTTATGTTTCCTGACCATGAACAATGAGTTGTTATTTGATTAACGAGGTCACATCATTAGTTGAATGATCTGATTGACATGACCCATTCCATTAGCTTAGCACCTGATTGTTTAGTATGTTGCTATTGCTTTCTTCATGACTTATACATGTTCCTATGACTATGAGATTATGCAACTCCCGTTTACCGGAGGAACACTTTGGGTGCTACCAAACGTCACAACGTAACTGGGTGATTATAAAGGAGCATTACAGGTGTCTCCAAAGGTAGATGTTGGGTTGGCGTATTTTGAGATTAGGATTTGTCACTCCGATTGTCGGAGAGGTATCTCTGGGCCCTCTCGGTAATACACATCACATAAGCCTTGCAAGCATTACAACTAATATGTTAGTTGTGAGATGATGTATTACGGAACGAGTAAAGAGACTTGCCGGTAACGAGATTGAACTAGGTATTGGATACCGACGATCGAATCTCGGGCAAGTAACATACCGATGACAAAGGGAACAACGTATGTTGTTATGCGGTCTGACCGATAAAGATCTTCGTAGAATATGTAGGAGCCAATATGGGCATCCAGGTCCCGCTATTGGTTATTGACCGGAGACATGTCTCGGTCATGTCTACATTGTTCTCGAACCCGTAGGGTCCGCACGCTTAAGGTTACGATGACAGTTATATTATGAGTTTATGCATTTTGATGTACCGAAGGTTGTTCGGAGTCCCGGATGTGATCACGGACATGACGAGGAGTCTCGAAATGGTCGAGACGTAAAGATTGATATATTGGAAGCCTATGTTTGGACATCGGAAGTGTTCCGGGTGAAATCGGGATTTTACCGGAGTACCGGGAGGGTTACCGGAACCCCCCGGGAGCCATATGGGCCTTCATGGGCCTTAGTGGAAAGGAGAAAGGGGCAGCCCAAGGTGGCTGCGCCACTTTCCCCTCCCCTAGTCCTATTAGGACTAGGAGAAGGTGGCCAGCCCCCCTCTCTCCCTTCCCCTCCGAGGAATCCTAGTTGGACTAGGATTGGGGGGAGGGAATCCTACTCCCAGAGGGAGTAGGACTCTCCTGCGCCTCCCCTCCTTGGCCGGCCAGCCCTACCCATTGGCTCCTTTATATACGGAGGCAGGGGGCACCTCTAGACACACAAGTTGATCCACGTGATCTATTCCTTAGCCGTGTGCGGTGCCCCCTGCCACCATATACCTCGATAATACTGTAGCGGTCTTTAGGCGAAGCCCTGCTGCTATAGTTCATCAAGATCGTCACCATGCCGTCGTGCTGACGGAACTCTTCCCCGACACTTTGCTGGATCGGAGTCCGGGGATCGTCATCGAGCTGAACGTGTGCTCGAACTCGGAGGTGCCGTAGTTTCGGTGCTTGATCGGTTGGATCGTGAAGACGTACGACTACTTCCTCTACGTCGTGTCATCGCTTCCGCAGTCGGTCTGCGTTGGGTACGTAGACAACACTCTCCCCCTCGTTGCTATGCATCACATGATCTTGCGTGTGCGTAGGAATTTTTTTGAAATTACTACGAAACCCATCAGTGGCATCCGAGCCTAGGTTACTTATGTTGATGTTATATGCACGAGTAGAACACAAGTGAGTTGTGGACGATACAAGTCATACTGCCTACCAGCATGTCATACTTTGGTTCGGCGGTATTGTTGGACGAGACGACCCGGACCAACCTTACGCGTACGCTTACGCGAGACCAGTTCCCTCGACGTGCTTTGCACATAGATGGCTTGCGGGCGACTGTCTCTCCAAACTTTAGTTGAACCGAGTGTGGCTACGCCCGGTCCTTGCGAAGGTTAAAACGGAGTCTATTTGACAAACTATCGTTGTGGTTTTGATGCGTAGGTGAGATTGGTTCTTACTTAAGCCCGTAGCAGCCACGTAAAACTTGCAACAACAAAGTAGAGGACGTCTAACTTGTTTTTGCAGGGCATGTTGTGATGTGATATGGTCAAGGCATGATGCTGAATTTTATTGTATGAGATGATCATGTTTTGTAACCAAGTTATCGGCAACTGGCAGGAGCCATATGGTTGTCCCTTTATTGTATGCAGTGCAATCGCGATGTAATGCTTTACTTTATTACTAAACGGTAGTGATAGTCGTGAAAGCATAAGATTGGCGAGACGACAACGATGCTGTGATGGAGATCAAGGTGTCGCGCCGGTGACGATGGTGATCATGACGGTGCTTCGAAGATGGAGATCACAAGCACAAGATGATGATGGCCATATCATATCACTTATATTGATTGCATGTGATGTTTATCCTTTTATGCATCTTATCTTGCTTTGATTGACGGTAGCATTATAAGATGATCTCTCACTAAATTATCAAGAAAGTGTTCTCCCTGAGTATGCACCGTTGCCAAAGTTCGTCGTGCCCAGACACCACGTGATGATCGGGTGTGATAAGCTCTACGTCCATCTACAACGGGTGCAAGCCAGTTTTACACACGCAAAATACTCAGATTAAACTTGACGAGCCTAGCATATGAAGATATGGCCTCGGAACACGGAGACCGAAAGGTCGAGCGTGAATCATATAGTAGATATGATCAACATAAACGATGTTCACCATTGAAAACTACTCCATCTCACGTGATGATCGGTTATGGTTTAGTTGATTTGGATCACGTAATCACTTAGAAGATTAGAGGGATGTCTATCTAAGTGGGAGTTCTTAAGTAATTTGATTAATTGAACTTAAACTTATCATGAACTTAGTACCCTGATAGTATCTTGCTTGTTTATGTTGATTGTAGATAGATGGCTCGTGCTGTTGTTCCGTTGAATTTTAATGCGTTCCTTGAGAAAGCAAAGTTGAAAGATGATGGTAGCAATATACGGACTGGGTCCGTAATTGAGGATTATCCTCATTGCTGCTCAGAAGAATTACGTCCTGGAAGCACCGCTGGGTGCCAGGCCTGCTGCTGAGCAACACGATGTTAAGAACGTCTGGCAGAGCAAAGCTGATGACTACTCGAATAGTTCATGTGCCATACTTTACAGCTTAGAATCCGGGACTTCAACGACGTTTTGAAACGTCATGGAGCATATGAGATGTTCAGGAGTTGAAGTTAATATTTCAAGCAAATGCCCGGATTGAGAGATATGAAGTCTCCAATAAGTTCTATAGCTGCAAGATGGAGGAGAACAGTTCTGTCAGTGAGCATATACTCAAAATGTCTGGGTATAATAATCACTTGATTTAGATGGGAGTTAATCTTCCAGGATAATTTCGTCATTGACATAATTCTCCAATCACTTCCACCTAGCTACAAGAGCTTCGTGATGAACTATAATATGCAAGGGATGAACAAAACTATTCCCGAGCTCTTCGCGATGCTGAAAGCTGCGGAGGTAGAAATCAAGAAGGAGCATCAAGTGTTGATGGTTAACAAGACCACTAGTTTCAAGAAAAAGGGCAAAGGGAAGAAGAAGGGGAACTTCAAGAAGAACGGCAAGCAAGTTGCTGCTCAGGAGAAGAAACCCAAGTCTGGACCTAAGCCTGAAACTGAGTGCTTCTACTGCAAGCAGACTGGTCACTGGAAGCGGAACTGCCCCAAGTATTTGGCGGATAAGACGGATGGCAAGGTGAACAAAGGTATATGTGATATACATGTTATTGATGTGTACCTTACTAGAGCTCACAGTAGCACCTGGGTATTTGATACTGGTTCTGTTGCTAATATTTGCAACTCGAAACAGGGACTACAGAATAAGCGGACACTAGCAAAGGATGAGGTGACGATGCGCGTGGGAAACGGTTCCAAAGTCGATGTGATCGCGGTCGGCACGCTATCTCTACATCTACCTTCGGGATTAATATTAGACCTAAATAATTGTTATTTGGTGCCAGCGTTGAGCATGAACATTATATCTGGATCTTGTTTGATGCGAGACGGTTATTCATTTAAATCAGAGAATAATGGTTGTTCTATTTATATGAGTAGTATCTTTTATGGTCATGCACCTTTGAAGAGTGGTCTATTTTTGATGAATCTCGAAAGTAGTGATACACATATTCATAATGTTGAAGCCAAAAGATGCAGAGTTGATAATGAAAGTGCAACTTATTTGTGGCACTGTCCTTTAGGTCATATCGGTGTAAAGCGCATGAAGAAACTCCATACTGATGGACTTTTGGAACCACTTGATTATGAATCACTTGGTACTTGCGAACCGTGCCTCATGGGCAAGATGACCAAAACACCGTTCTCCGGTACTATGGAGAGAGCAACAGATTTGTTGGAAATCATACATACCGATGTATGTGGTCCGATGAATATTGAGGCTCGTGGCGGATATCGTTATTTTCTCACATTCACAGATGATTAAGCAGATATGGATATATCTACTTAATGAAACATAAGTCTGAAACATTTGAAAAGTTCAAAGAATTTTCAGAGTGAAGTGGAAAATCATCGTAACAAGAAAATAAAGTTTTCTACGATCTTGATCGTGGAGGAGAATATTTGAGTTACGAGTTTGGTGTACATTTGAAAAATTGCAGGAATAGTTTCGCAACTCACGCCACCCGGAACACCACAGCGTAATGGTGTGTCCGAACGTCGTAATCGTACTTTACTAGATATGGTGCGATCTATGATGTCTTTTACTGATTTACCGCTATCGTTTTGGGGTTATGCTTTAGAGACGGCCGCATTCACGTTAAATAGGGCACCATCAAAATCCGTTGAGACGACGCCTTATGAACTATGGTTTGGCAAGAAACCAAAGTTGTCGTTTCTTAAAGTTTGGGGCTGCTATGCTTATGTGAAAAAGCTTCAACCTGATAAGCTCGAACCCAAATCGGAGAAATGTGTCTTCATAGGATACCCAAAGGAGACTGTTGGGTACACCTTCTATCACAGATCCGAAGGCAAGACATTCGTTGCTAAGAATGGATCCTTTCTAGAGAAGGAGTTTCTCTCGAAAGAAGTGAGTGGGAGGAAAGTAGAACTTGAAGAGGTAACCGTACCTGCTCCCTTATTGGAAAATAGTACATCACAGAAAACTGTTTCTGCGACATCTATACCAATTAGTGAGGAAGCTAATGATGTTGATCATGAAACTTCAGGTCAAGATACTACTGAACCTCGTAGATCGACCAGAGCGAGATCCGCACCAGAGTGGTACGGTAATCCTGTTCTGGAAATCATGCTACTAGATCATGATGAACCTACGAACTATGAAGAAGCGATGGTGAGCCCAGATTCCGCAAAGTGGCTTGAAGCCATGAAATCTAAGATGGGATCCATGTATGAGAACAAAGTATGGACTTTGGTTGACTTGCCCGATGATCGGCAAGCAATTGAGAATAAATGGATCTTCAAGAAGAAGACTGACGTTGATGGTAATGTTACTGTCTACAAAAGCTCGACTTGTCGCAAAAGGTTTTCGACAAGTTCAAGGGGTTGACTACGATGAGACCTTCTCACCCGTAGCGATGCTTAAGTCTGTCCGAATCATGTTAGCAATAGCCGCATTTTATGATTATGAAATTTGGCAGATGGATGTCAAAATTGCATTCCTGAATGGATTTCTGGAAGAAGAGTTGTATATGATGCAACCGGAAGGTTTTGTCGATCCAAAGGGAGCTAACAAAGTGTGCAAGCTCCAGCGATCCATTTATGGACTGGTGCAAGCCTCTCGGAGTTGGAATAAACGTTTTGATAGTGTGATCAAAGCATTTGGTTTTATACAGACTTTTGGAGAAGCCTGTATTTACAAGAAAGTGAGTGGGAGCTCTGTAGCATTTCTGATATTATATGTAGATGACATATTACTGATTGGAAATGATATAGAATTTCTGGATAGCATAAAGGGATACTTGAATAAGAGTTTTTCAATGAAAGACCTCGGTGAAGCTGCTTACATATTAGGCATTAAGATCTATAGAGATAGATCAAGACGCTTAATTGGACTTTCACAAACAACATACCTTGACAAAATTTTGAAGAAGTTCAAAATGGATCAAGCAAAGAAAGGATTCTTGCCTGTGTTACAAGGTGTGAAATTGAGTAAGACTCAATGCCCGACCACTGCAGAAGATAGAGAGAAAATGAAAGATGTTCCCTATGCTTCAGCCATAGGCTCTATCATGTATGCAATGCTGTGTACCAGACCTGATGTGTGCCTTGCTATAAGTCTAGCAGGGAGGTACCAAAGTAATCTAGGAGTGGATCACTGGACAGCGGTCAAGAACATCCTGAAATACCTGAAAAGGACTAAGAATATGCTTCTCGTATATGGAGATGACAAAGAGCTCGTCGTAAATGGTTATGTTGATGCAAGCTTTGACACTGATCCGGACGATTCTAAATCGCAAACCGGATACGTGTTTACATTAAATGGTCGAGACATAAAGATTGATATATTGGAAGCCTATGTTTGGATATCGGAAGTGTTCCGGGTGAAATCGGGATTTTACCGGAGTACCGGGAGGTTACCGGAACCCCCCGGGAGCTATATGGGCCTTAGTGGGCTTTAGTGGAAAGGAGAAAGGAGCAAACCAAGGTGGCCGCGCGCCTCCCCCCTCCCCTAGTCCTAGGACTAGGAGAGGTGGCCGGCCCCCCTCTCTCTCTCTTTCCCCCCGAGGAATCCTATTCCAACTAGGATTGGGGGGGGGGAATCCTACTCCCGGAGGGAGTAGGACTCTCCTGGCGCGCCCCTTGTGGCCGGCCAGCCTCCCCCCTTTGGTCCTTTATATACTGAGGTAGAGGCATCCTAGAACACACAAGTTGATCCACGTGATCTATTCCTTAGCCGTGTGCGGTGCCCCCAGCCACCATAGTCCTCGATAATACTGTAGCGGAGTTTAGGCGAAGCCCTGCTGCTGTAGTACATCAAGATCGTCACCACGCCGTCGTGCTGACGGAACTCTTCCCCGACACTTTGCTGGATCGGAGTCCGGTGATTGTCATCGAGCTGAACGTGTGCTCGAACTCGGAGGTGCCGTAGTTTCGGTGCTTGATCGGTTGGATCGTGAAGACGTACGACTACTTCCTCTACGTTGCGTCAACGCTTCCGCAGTCGGTCTGCGTGGGTACGTAGACAACACTCTCCCCTCTCGTTGCTATGCATCACATGATCTTGCGTGTGCGTAGGAAATTTTTTGAAATTACTACGAAACCCAACACCGTCCTCATCCAAACTCGCCGTCCACATCTGCCATCCTTTGCTCCCTCGTCGCCGGCAAAACCTAGCCACCACAACCACAACAGAGATGGGTCTCTTCTCCGGCGCCAGCGGCAGCAAGGCCAAGGGCAAGTCCCCTGCCACCCCTTTCCTCCTGCCTTTGCCGGCGCCGGCGCCTCGCCGGCAGAGGCATCGCGTGAACGTGCCAGTGCACTAGGCGGAGTGGCAGTGGCAGCACTGCCAGCCTCTGCCATATCCCGACGTGACGCTGCCGCACGACTGGCATTTGGATCCAGAGAGGATCCCAGTGGCGGCGGCGCCGCGGTCGGCTCGTGCTCACGCGGAGGAGGTGCGGCACCGGCAGGCGCTGTTGGCCGGAGCAGCGCCGCGAGGCCGCCTACTCAACCGACTCGCCCAACTGGGCGAGGTGGTTCGCCTTCGAGCACGAGGAGGCAAGGCGACGAGGCGTGTGCGAGGTCGACCGGAGGTCGCCGCCACCGGCGCTCGTCGTCTGCGAGGAGGACCGGGCGGCAGTTGCGGCCGTCTTCCGGGAGTGCGAGGAGGACGAGCGGCGCAGGGTGGAGGCGGCGGAGGCAGAAGAGGAGGCTCGGTATGAGGCGGCAATGGCGCAGGCCCTTGCCTTTTCGCGGCGGGCGACAGCGTGGTGCCGCCGGTGGCCTCGCCGTCCCCCATCAAGCCGGAGGCGGAGTCCGAGCCGTCCCCCATCGAGTGCTACTCCTGGACGGGAGTAGTGCATGAGTGGGTACGCGCACTGCCAGTCTGGATGGGAGCGACGCGCGCAGGAGCAGGCGTACCTCGAGCACTGGCGCAACATCAGGGTGGCCAAGGAGCGCCGCGACGGCGAGTACCTCAAGATGCTCAAGCGCGACCTCGAGGAGGAGCAGCGTGAGGCCGAGGAGGAGGCGCACCAGGCCGAGGTTGCACAGGCAGCCGCACAAATCCCCACGCCTGCACTGCTTGATGAAGCTATGTACCTAGGTTAGGGTCACGGACCTGTCCTAACTGCCCAACCCAAGGACACCTCTAGAATAAATCACCTTTCAATCGACTTGGAGGTGTTCCACTCGACAGACTCGAAGACACTCGACCAAGAAGCAATTACTCGACCAAGATCCAACCACTCGACGACCAGGAGACCTAAAGTCACTCCGCACGCTAACGGTCGGTCATTAAGTAGCTTTTATGGTCATCATAGCACTTTATTACTAGCGTTATCAGTAACGCCCTGCCTTAATGTACATTGAACCCTTCGTAACGTGGGCTGGCCGGGGTCCTGGCGCACTCTATATAAGCCACCCCCCTCCTCCGAGACAAGGGTTCGCACCTCTGTAACTCATACACACATAATCCAGTCGACCGCCTCCGGGCTCCGAGACGTAGGGCTTTTACTTCCTCCGAGAAGGGCCCGAACTCGTAAACCTTGCATCCTTACAACCTCTCCATAGTTAAGACCTCGCCTCTCTATACTTACCCCCATACATTACTATCAAACTTAGAACCACGACAGTTGGCGCCCACCGTGGGGCAGGTGTTTTTAGCGTTTTGTTGGAGGAGTTGCGATCTTTTCCGACCTGAATCATCATGGTTTTCGACGGAGTTTGGTAGAAGGCCGCGAGATCCGTCTTGGCGCGCTCACATTCATCGCCGACGACTCCGCCTGGCTTCAGGAGGCTCCGCTCGACGTGGACGCACTCCCTGTCCGTGGGGCAACGCACTTTAGCGCGTGCGTCCGCGGCGTTCTCCTGCGGCAACCGTCGACCCCCTACCGGTCGGCTCCTGTGTTGTCCTCCCTCCCCATTTCCCGCCGGCGCAAGCGCTCCGGTCGGTCGAGACTTCAGCGGTGGGTGAGACACGCGGTGGCCCGTCAGTCGGCCACCCCTCAAGTCGTGGAGATCGAGCCCGACGAATCCCTCTACGGCCTGTTCGACCTGTCGGCTGGCTCCGAAGAGACTGCATCCGAGTGCGACAACAGCGATCCGGCGGCGGAGGTTCTGATGGTCGACGGACCGCCCAGTCCCCCCGGTTTTACTCGCGCCGACGGAGGCGCAGGAGGAGGCGACCCGTCGCGTCCCCATGAGGAGTATCTTCCCGAGCCTCTCACGTCGCTGCAGAGAGAAGAACTTCGCCGCTGGAACATGGATGCGCTGCACACTCCTATCGTTGGAGAAACCCCCGAGGCTCGCACCTTGGAGGACGCGCGCCTGGCAAACTTGACCGAGCGCACTCGACTGGAGAACCTCCAGCGAGCACTCGACGAGCGTGCGCGACAACGGGTTCCCGAATCCAGTCGACGCCAGCTCTTCCCGCCCCCGCAGGTATATCGGACTCCGATTCAGAATTTAGCAGCTGCGGCCCGTATAGCGGAGTCGATTCAGCCTTCCCAGTCGGAGGCTGGCAGAGGCTTGTTGCAGATCAGAGCGTTACTCCGAGCAGCAGGAGATCAGAATTCCGCTGTTTCTCAGTCGCGGAACAGAATTCACAGCAGATCCGTTGCTGCGGACACAGTCCAGTCGGCTCACAGCCCGAGATCGTCCCCGAGGCGTGAGGGACATGGAGACCGGCGTGACCAGTATGGGAACCATGAGAAGTATGATCACGAGTCGATCGTGACGGTCGACGTCGAGTGCCCACACCTCCCCCGAGGAGCGGGTCATATGTGCCTCGCCAGCAGGATGACAGGCGCCCTCATAGTGGTGGGCGAAGGATTCCAGTCGACCCCAGAGGGCCAGGCTTTGACGCGAGATCCATCCTTGTCCAAGGTCTGGTCGACAGGAACAGGGCTCACCGAGAAGGCCACGACAGAGATGCGCCTGCCAGCAGCAGAGTACATGTTTCGGGGCCAGAGTGCTTTAGTAGAGCCATCAGGGCTGCTGTGATTCCTCCCAATTTCAGGTTGGCGGCTGGAGTCAGTAAGTTCACTGGCGAGTCCAAGCCCGATACTTGGCTTGAGGACTACCGAGTGGCCGTCTAGATTGGCGGTGGCAATGATGAAGTGGCCATGAAGCACCTGCCTCTCATGTTGGAGGGCTCGGCCAGAGCGTGGCTAAACCAGTTAGCACCTAGCAGCATTTACACTTGGGAAGATCTCTCCCAAGTGTTCGTCACCACATTTGAAGGCACATGCAAGTGACCGGCAGGACTGACGGAACTGCGGTCTTGTGTGCAAAAGCCGAATGAAACTTTGAGGGATTACATCCAGAGATGGATCACGTTACATCACTCGGTGGAGAATGTGCCTGACCACCAAGCAGTTTGTGCCTTCAAGGAAGGCGTCAAGTACAGAGAACTGAATTTGAAATTCGGTCGAACCGGAGATATGTCCCTGAATCAGATGATGGAGATTGCCACCAAGTACGCTAATGGCGAAGATGAGGATTGACTCAGGAGTGGCAAGCTCAAGTCAGTCGCCCAAGAAACCGGAGGCAATTCCAATCGGAAACAGAAGCGGAAAGCCGAGTCAGCGGCTCCCGGGGAAGCCTTAGCTTTGGCCCAAGGAAAGTCTAAAGGGAAACCTAAAGGGCCTTGGAACCCCAAAAAGGTTAAAGACCAGGAGGGAAATGATGTGTTGGACTTACCGTGTCTCGTCCACACGAAGAAAGATGAAGAGGGTAATTTTATTTACCCGAAACATACCACTCGGCAGTGTCGACTCTTGATCCAGCAGTTCCAGGGCAAGTAGCCCAAGGGTAAGGAAAAGGAGTCAGACAAGGTCGAGGACAAAGAGGACAATGATGACGGATACCCTCAAGTCAATTCCACCCTGATGATTTTTGCTGATGTTGAGAGCAAAAGTCGACTAAAAGTTATTAACCGAGAGGTGAATATGGTCGCTCCGGCGACACCTAGTTACCTGAAATGGTCTCAGACTGCCGTAACATTCGACCAGTCCGACCACCCAACGCACATCGCCACCCCTGGGAGGCAAGCTTTGGTGGTCGACCCAGTTGTTGAAGGCACTCGACTGACCAAAGTCCTGATGGATGGTGGCAGTGGTTTGAACATATTATACGCTAAGACGTTGAAGGGGATGGGCATTCCGATGTCCAGACTCAGTGCCAGCAACATGAGTTTCCATGGAGTCATTCCTGGGAAGAAGGCCGAATCACTCGGCCAGATTGCTCTTGATGTGGTTTTCGGTGATTCCAAGAATTACCGCAAAGAAAAGTTGACATTTGAAGTTGTAGACTTCCAGAGTGCCTATCACGCTATTTTGGGCAGACCGGCTTATGCACGCTTCATGGCCCGACCATGTTACGTGTATCTCAAATTGAAGATGCCTGGCCCCAAAGGTGTGATCACCATTACGGGCAATCGGAAGAAAGCGGAGGAATGTTTTCAGAAGGGTTCGAAGATCGCCGACGCACAGATGGCAGTGGTGGAGTTGTAGGAATACCAGAAGACTGCAGACCCGAGTGATTTGTTGTGAGCCAAGAAGCCCGCTACAGAGTCAGCTTTCCAGTCGACTGGCGACACGAAGACAGCTCACATCCACCCGACCGACCCCAGCGCCGCCCCGACTCATATCTCGACAACGCTCGACTCCAAATAGGAAGAAGCGCTCATCCAGTTCCTCCGTGAGAACTGGGACATCTTCGCATGGAAGCCTTCTGACATTCCAGGGGTTCCCAGGGAGCTGGCTGAGCATCGCCTGAGAGTCAACTCAAAAGTAAAACCTGTCAAGGAACATCTTCGACGGTTCGCCGTCCAAAAGAGAAAAGCTATTGGCGAAGAGGTGGCTCGGCTCTTAGCAGCGGAGTTCACCCGAGAGATCTACCATTCCGAGTGGCTCGCCAACGTTGTCATGGTCCCTAAGAAGGACAAGTCACTTCGCATGTGCATTGACTTTAAACATATCAATCGGGCCTGCCCGAAAGATCATTTTCCTCTCCCCCGCGTCGACCAGATAGTCGACTCGACTGCGGGATGTGAGCGACTGTCTTTCTTAGACGCCTATTCCGGGTACCATCAGATCTGTCTGTATGGACTTGACGAGATCAAGACAGCTTTCATCACTCCATTCGGGTGCTTCTGTTATGTTACCATGCCGTTCGGCCTCAAGAATTCCGGAGCCACATTCATGAGGATGATTCAGAAGTGCTTACTCACTCAAATCAGTCGGAACGTGGAAGCATACATGGATGATATTATGGTCAAGTCACGGAAGGGTTCCGACCTGCTAACTGACCTTGTTGAAACCTTTGCCAACCTCAGGAGGTATGATATCAAGCTTAATCCATCAAAGTGTACATTCGGAGTCCCTGGCGGAAAGTTACTCGGCTTTCTCGTTTCCGAATGAGGAATCGACGCCAATCCAGAAAAAGTTGGCACTATACTCCGAATGAAAAGCCCTGTGCGAGTGAACGACGTCCAGAAGCTTACTGGTTGTTTGGCCGCCCTAAGTCGATTCATATCTCGTCTCGGTGAAAATGCATTACCTCTCTACCGATTGATGAAGAAGCCCGACAAGTTCGAGTGGACTCCTGAAGCTGATGCAGCGTTTGCAGAGCTCAAAGCTCTGCTCTCCACCCAGCCGGTGCTTGCTGCCCCAATCAGCAAAGAGCCTTTGCTGCTTTACATTGCAGCCACAGGACAAGTCGTCAGTACGGTACTTACGGTCGAGCGAGAAGAAGAAGGGAAAACCTTCAAAGTTCAGCGCCCATTATATTATATTTCTGAAGTCTTGACCCCATCGAAGCAAAGATATCCTCACTATCAGAAGCTTGTATATGGGATTTATATGACCACCAAGAAAGTTGCTCACTACTTCTCTGATCATTCCATTACAGTCGTCAGCGACGCTCCATTATCGGAGATCTTGCATAACAGGGATGCAACTGGTCGAGTGGCAAAATGGGCGATTGAACTCCTTCCCCTTGATATCAAGTTTGAGGCAAAGAAAGCTATCAAGTCCCAAGCAATCGCAGATTTCGTCGCTGAGTGGATTGAACAGCAGCTGCCGACTTAGATTCACTCGGAGCATTGGACTATGTTTTTCGACGGCTCCAAGATGCTGAGTGGTTCCGGTGCCAGAGTGGTGTTGGTCTCCCCTAGAGGAGATAAACTTAGATATGTTCTTCAAATCCATTTTGATTCCTCCAATAATGAAGCAGAATATGAGGCACTTTTATATGGGTTGCGCATGGCCATCTCACTCGGCGTCCGTCGCCTCATGGTCTATGGCGACTCAGATTTGGTGGTTAATCAGGTGATGAAGGAATGGGATGTCAGAAGTCCAGCCATGACTGGTTATTGCAATGCAGTGAGAAAGCTGGAGAAGAAATTCGAGAGGTTAGAGCTTCATCACATACCCCGACTGAAAAATCAAGCAGCTGATGATTTGGCAAAAATAGGTTCCAAAAGAGAAGCCATTCCCAGCAATGTGTTTTTGGAACACATCCACGCACCATCAGTCCAGGAGGATCCCTTCATGGAAGAGGCCCCGCAGCCAAAAAGCGCCACGGATCCGACTGAAGTTGAAGTTCCAGCTGTGGTCGATCTGATAATGGAAGTGCTGGTTATCACTCCCGTCTGGACAGAACCGTACATCGCGTACATTCTAAGAAAAGAACTCCGAGAAGACGAGGAAGAGGCTCGACAGATCGTCCGTCGATCCAAGGCCTTTACAGTCATAAAGGGACAGTTATATAGGGAAAGCGCGACTAGGGTCGGCCAGAAGTGTATCACACCAGAAGAAGGTCTGATGATCCTTAACGATATCCGCTCGGGGACTTGTGGTCATCATGCGTCCTCTCGGACCATTGTGGCTAAAGCATACCGAGCGGGGTTCTACTGGCCAAGGGCCAATGAGATGGCTAAAGAGATAGTCGACAAGTGTGAAGGATGTCAGTATTACTCCAATATGCTGCACAAGCCCGCGTCAGCCCTGAAAACCATTCCACTCGTCTGGCCCTTCGCTGTTTGGGGGCTGGACATGGTTGGGCCACTGAGAACGGGCAGGAGCGGCTTCACTCATGTGCTGGTAGCAGTCGACAAGTTCACCAAATGGATCTAAGACAAGCCTATCAAGAATCTCGATGCTTGCACCGCTATCAGTTTCATCAGAGAGTTGATATTCAGATATGGAGTTCCGCACAGTATCATCACGGACAATGGGTCAAACTTCGATTCCGACAAGTTCAGGGCCTTTTGCGCCTCTCAGGGCACTCGGGTCGACTATGCTTCGGTCGCTCACCCCCAGTCGAATGGACAAGCAGAAAGGGCAAATGGCCTAATTCTCAAAGGACTGAAACAAGCACGCAGCAGGTGCATGGGTCGACGAGCTCCCATCAGTCCTTTGGGGATTGCGGACAACCCCGAATCGATCGACCGGAAGAACCCCATTCTTTCTGGTCTACGGAGCCGAGGCAGTCTTACCGAGTGACCTGCTTCACAACGCTCCCAGAGTCGAGCTCTACTCAGAAGATGAAGCAGAACAAGCCCGGCAGGATGCAGTCGACCTCCTAGAAGAAGAAAGAGAAATGGACCTGATCCGATCGACCATCTATCAGCAAGACTTGCGTCGATTCCATGCCAGAAACGTGAAGAGCCGAGCCTTCCAAGAAGGAGACTTAGTCCTTCGAGTGGATCAGCAGAAACCACACAAGCTTGCTCCTACTTGGGAAGGCCCCTTCATTGTCACCAGAGTCCTCCACAATGGAGCATACCACCTCTACAATGTCGATCGCCAGATTGATGAGCCACGAGCCTGGAATGCGGAGCTACTCCGCCCCTTTTATACTTGAATTCTCACTCGGATGAGATTTAATAAGAAAAACTCCTGTAGTTTATTTATCAAAGACAAGAGCGTTATAATTTTCCCAGTGATTATTATTGTTTTTGTTTGCGTAAGAAATCCCCCAGTGGGTGGCTTAGCTGCGAATCCGCTTCGCCTAAGTTTGTAAGAACAAAATCCTACCGAGTGGAGAGCAATCCTCCCACTCGGGGGCTTAGCTGCGAATCCGTTTCGCCTAAGTTTGAAAAAATCCTACCGAGTGGAGAGCAATCCTCCCACTCGGGGGCTTAGCTGCAGTCCAGTACTCGCCTAAGTTCTCCCACTTAGATACTTAGCTGCAGTCAGGCACTCGCCTAAGTTTGAAAAATCCTACCGAGTTGAGAGCAATCCTCCCACTCGGGGGCTTAGCTGTAGTCCAGCACTCGCCTAAGTTCTCCCACTTAGAGACTTAGCTGTAGTCAGGCACTCGCCTAAGTTTGAAAAATCCTACCGAGTGGAGAGCAATCCTCCCACTCGGGGGATTAGCTGCAGTCCAGTACTCGCCTAAGTTCTCCCACTTAGAGACTTAGCTGCAGTCAGGCACTCGCCTAAGTTTGAAAAATCCTACCGAGTGGAGAGCAATCCTCCCACTCGGGGGCTTAGCTGCAGTCCAGCACTCGCCTAAGTTCTCCCACTTAGAGACTTAGCTGTAGTCAGGCACTCGCCTAAGTTTGAAAAATCCTACCGAGTGGAGAGCAACCCTCCCACTCGGGGGGCTTAGCTGCAGTCCAGTACTCGCCTAAGTTCTCCCACTTAAAGACTTAGCTGCAGTCAGGCACTCTCCTAAGTTTGAAAAATCCTACCGAGTGGAAAGCAACCCTCCCACTCGAGTTCTTGAAGGGCAGCTTCGAAGGGCTCAAGGGATACGCAGTTGGCCAGATGACCAAGAGTCGTCGCGGCAAGATCTACATCGACGACGAAGGCTGGGGCCCTGACGCCGGTTCAATTGATTATGGCTACTGGGTCCCCTTTGGCGGAATTCACGTCTTCATCGGTCGGATTGGTGAGCCGGGCCCTGAGCCGGACAGCTGCACCGACCTCGTCGAGACGGCTCAGCGTGCGAAACCCGCCCGAGCTCAACCCGTCGTGAAGCGTGCCTTTGTGGGTTGCATCCATGGAGGTGAACTTCCTGAAGGATCGAAAGGTGATGGTGAGCCGGCCGTCCTCTCTGACGATAATTCATCCGTCGGCTCAATAGATTCGCTGTATCAAGTTCAAGATGGCGTGCTTGGGGGTTGTTCCAATGGCAGCACTATTCCGGACCTCTCAGAGTCGCCAAACTGGGCAGGAGTCTTCATGGCTGGTACTCAACCCGGCCAAAATTCTATGGCTTCAGCGGCGATAACGTCCGGGTTAGGAGCAGCCGGGGCAGGAGGCCCTGTGCGCTCACCGGCTCAGGTGCTGATGGATCTCATGGATAAGCTTACGGCTTTGTTAACTGTTACAGTCATCCCTGCGAACCAATCTGAGCATGAGGCGGAGGTGGCACAGGTTCGCGACGAGATCGCCCGGGTCAAAGAAACCTTAGCAGCTGAGGACGCTAGATTAGCAGCAGAGCGGACGGCTTTGGACGTACGAGCGCAGCAACTTCAGGCAGAGGCCTTGCAGCTCACATTGATCCCGAATGCATCTAATGAGGTAATGAGGAGGAGATATCAGAAAACTCAGTCTCGTTTACCTCAGAATTATGATCCTCGGAATCTCTTTGCTACACCCGGGGCCGGCCCAAGTAACCCGCCAGGTGCGAATCAGCTTATTACATCCGGAGCGGGAGGTCCAGTCCAGCCTCAGGGGATGGCACCGCCTCACGACAATATGGCACCGCCCAATTACGCGCCAATACCGCAGGGTTACTTCTCCAACCCCATGGAGAACTTAATTGCAGCATCAGCACATTTGGCGGCTCTCCCGGTAGATGGGGATGATCCGACAGCGGTGGAAACCCGGAAGATCAGAGAACTTGTCCAAACGGCCCTGGCTCAGCAAGAGACATACTCCTACAGCCGGGATAGGATTCACTCGACTCCTCCGACCTGGTTAGCTCCGCCTCGTCAAAATCGGAGCCCGAGTTACAGTAGGCACATGGAATCAGAGGCCTTGTCAAGTAACGCTCAGCGTCGGAACCAGCCCGGCAGGCATAACCCGGTTCAGGATCGGATACGTCAGGAGGACGAGCGGGCGGCTCAGTTAGCGGCTCAGCTAGCAGCCCAACAGAACTCACCGGCTTACCCGGTGACTTCCGTTGAAGCGGGGGTTGCTACTAGAACCGGAGGAGTTCCTTGTCTGGTACCGGCTTTACGTAATGTACGTATGCCCAAGGATTTCAAGGGGCCTCGGAAGGTGCCGAATTATACGGCCGATTTACAGCCTGGGGCATGGATTGAAAGTTATGAGATGGCTATGGAGCTGCTAGAGGTTAGTGATGAGGTGATGGCTAAATATTTCACCATGATGCTGGACGGAACGGCCCGTTCTTGGTTAAAGGGTTTGCCACCCAACTCCATTAGTTCATGGGCGGAGCTAAAAGCCCGTTTCATCCAGAACTTCAAAGATACTTGCAAGCAGTCTATGTTAATTGTGGATCTGACAAATTGTAAGCAGGAAGAAGGTGAATCTACGACTCATTGGGTGTGCCGGGTCAAGGATATAATACATTCGTCTAACAAGATGGATGCCGGCTCAGCAGTTCTCATGCTGGAGAAGGATTGCTGCTTTGAGCCTCTGAGACAGAAGCTGGGGCGCCTTAAGCGTGATTGCAACAATATGGGGACGCTGATGGCGGCTTTAGTCAAGTATGCCGATTCTGATAGTACCAAGGATCCCGCGTCTGATGAGGAAAAGACAGGGAAGGGAAAGAAGAACGACAATGGAAAGGGTCAGCAGCATAACCCGGCGAGTCAAGGAGGCAATAAGTGTAAGGCGGACAGTAACCCGGAATTTGTGGCCAATGCACAGGGTAACAATCAGAAGGGCAAGGGAAAGCCACCCCAGTTTGGTGGGTCAGGTCCGTCTCTCGAGCAACTACTCAATGAACCCTGCCCGAAACACGGTACCCGGGAACGACCAGCGACTCATTTATGGAAGGATTGCGCAATCATGAAAGCTTTCAAGAATTCTAACACATTTGATGGCAATCAAGGCCCAGGCAGCGGTTCAGGAGCCGGCGGCTTACATGGCCCGGGCGGTGGTTCAGGATCCGGTTTTCAGGGAAATCAGGGTGGTTATAATCAACAGCAGTCTGGTCAAGGAGGTCAGCAGCAGCAGTCGGGTTATCAGAGCCATCCGAAACAGTTAAGCAGTGGGCAGTATCACGTGTTCACCACAAGTTTGTGTAAACGTGATCAGAAAGCTCATAAGAGGGCTGTGAATTCTGTTGAACCGGCAGTCCCTCGTTACTTGAGGTGGTCGGTGTTGGGTTTCGTAGTAATTTCAAAAAAATTCCTACGCACACGCAAGATCATGTGATGCATAGCAACGAGGGGGAGAGTGTTGTCTACGTACCCAACGCAGACCGACTGCGGAAGCGATGACACGACGTAGAGGAAGTAGTCGTACGTCTTCATGATCCAACCGATCAAGCACCGAAACTACGGCACCTCCGAGTTCGAGCACACGTTCAGCTCGATGACGATCCCCGGACTCCGATCCAGCAAAGTTTTGGGGAAGAGTTCCGTCAACACGACGGCGTGGTGACGATCTTGATGAACTACAGCAGCAGGGCTTCGCCTAAACTCCGCTACAGTATTATCGAGGTATATGGTGGCAGGGGGCACCGCACACGGCTAAGGAATAGATCACGTGGATCAACTTGTGTGTTCTAGGGTGCCTCTACCTCAGTATATAAAGGAGGCAAGGGGGGAGGGGGGCGCCGGCCAGGGAGAGAGGCGCAGGAGGAGTCCTACTCCTTCCGGGAGTAGGACTCCCCCCCCCCCCAATCCTATTCCAAGTAGGATTCCCAAGGGGGAAAGGGGGGGAAGGGTGGCCGGCCACCTCTCCTAGTCCTAATAGGACTAGGGGAGGGGGGAGGTGCGCAGCCCCCTTGGGCTGCCCCTTTCTCCTTTCCACTAAGGCCCATGTAGGCCCATATGGCTCCCGGGGGGTTCCGGTAACCTCCCGGTAACCCGGTAAAATCCTGATTTCACCCGGAACACTTTCGATGTCCAAACATAGGCTTCCAATATATCAATCTTTACGTCTCGACCATTTCGAGACTCCTCGTCATGTCCGTGATCACATCCGGGACTCCGAACAACCTTCGGTACATCAAAATGCATAAACTCATAATGTAACTGTCATCGTAACCTTAAGCGTGCGGACCCTACGGGTTCGAGAACAATGTAGACATGACCGAGACACGTCTCCGGTCAATAACCAATAGCGGGACCTGGATGCCCATATTGGCTCCTACATATTCTACGAAGATCTTTATCGGTCAGACGGCATAACAACATACGTTGTTCCCTTTGTCATCGGTATGTTACTTGCCCGAGATTCGATCGTCGGTATCCAATACCTAGTTCAATCTCGTTACCGGCAAGTCTCTTTACTCGTTCCGTAATACATCATCTCACAACTAACATATTAGTTGTAATGCTTGCAAGGCTTATGTGATGTGTATTACCGAGAGGGCCCAGAGATACCTCTCCGACAATCGGAGTGACAAATCCTAATCTCCGAAATACGCCAACCCAACATCTACCTTTGGAGACACCTGTAATGCTCCTTTATAATCACCCAGTTACGTTGTGACGTTTGGTAGCACCCAAAGTGTTCCTCCGGTAAACGGGAGTTGCATAATCTCATAGTCATAGGAACATGTATAAGTCATGAAGAAAGCAATAGCAACATACTAAACGATCGGGTGCTAAGTTAATGGAATGGGTCATGTCAATCAGATCATTCAACTAATGACGTGACCTCGTTAATCAAATAACAACTCATTGTTCATGGTCAGGAAACATAACCATCTTTGATTAACGAACTAGTCAAGTAGAGGCATACTAGTGACACTTTGTTTGTCTATGTATTCACACATGTATTATGTTTCCGGTTAATACAATTCTAGCATGAATAATAAACATTTATCATGATTACAAGGAAATAAATAATAACTTTATTATTGCCTCTAGGGCATATTTCCTTCAGTCTCCCACTTGCACTAGAGTCAATAATCTAGATTACACAGTAATGATTCTAACACCCATGGAGCCTTGGTGCTGATCATGTTTTGCTCATGGAAGAGGCTTAGTAAACGGGTCTACAACATTCATATCCGTATGTATCTTGCAAACTCTATGTCTCCCACCTGGACTAGATCCCGGATGGAATTGAAGCGTCTCTTGATGTGCTTGGTCCTCTTGTGAAATCTGGATTCCTTTGCCAAGGCAATTGCACCAGTATTGTCACAAAAGATTTTCATTGGACCCGATGCACTAGGTATGACACCTACATCGGATATGAACTCCTTCATCCAGACTCCTTCGTTCGCTGCTTCCGAAGCAGCTATGTACTCCGCTTCACATGTAGATCCCGCTACGACGCTTTGTTTAGAACTGCACCAACTGACAGCTCAACCGTTTAATGTAAACACGTATCCGGTTTGCGATTTAGAATCGTCCGGATCAGTGTCAAAGCTTGCATCAACGTAACCTTTTACGGTGAGCTCTTTGTCACCTCCATATACGAGAAACATATCCTTAGTCCTTTTCAGGTATTTCAGGATGTTCTTGACCGCTGTCCAGTGATCCACTCCTGGATTACTTTGGTACCTCCCTGCTAAACTATAGCAAGGCACACATCAGGTCTGGTACACAGCATTGCATACATGATAGATCCTATGGCTGATGCATAGGAACATCTTTCATATTCTCTCTATCTTCTGCAGTGGTCGGGCATTGAGTCTTACTCAACTTCACACCTTGTAACACAGGCAAGAACCCTTTCTTTGCTTGATCCATTTTGAACTTCTTCAAACTTTGTCAAGGTATGTGCTTTGTGAAAGTCCAATTAAGCGTTTGATCTATCTCTATAGATCTTAATGCCTAATATGTAAGCAGCTTCACCGAGGTCTTTCATTGAAAAACTCTTATTCAAGTATCCCTTTATGCTATCCAGAAATTCTATATCATTTCCAATTAGTATGTCATCCACATATAATATCAGAAATGCTACAGAGCTCCCACTCACTTTCTTGTAAATACAGGCTTCTCCAAAAGTCTGTATAAAACCAAATGCTTTGATCACACTATCAAAACGTTTATTCCAACTCCGAGAGGCTTGCACCAGTCCATAAATGGATCGCTGGAGCTTGCACACTTTGTTAGCTCCCTTTGGATCGACAAAACCTTCCGGTTGCATCATATACAACTCTTCTTCCAGAAATCCATTCAGGAATGCAATTTTGACATCCATCTGCCAAATTTCATAATCATAAAATGCGGCAATTGCTAACATGATTCGGACGGACTTAAGCATCGCTACGGGTGAGAAGGTCTCATCGTAGTCAATCCCTTGAACTTGCCGAAAACCTTTTGCGACAAGTCGAGCTTTGTAGATAGTAACATTACCATCAGCGTCAGTCTTCTTCTTGAAGATCCATTTATTCTCAATTGCTTGCCGATCATCGGGCAAGTCAACCAAAGTCCATACTTTGTTCTCATACATGGATCCCATCTCAGATTTCATGGCTTCAAGCCATTTTGCGGAATCTGGGCTCACCATCGCTTCTTCATAGTTCGTAGGTTCATCATGATCTAGTATCATGACTTCCAGAACAGGATTACCATACCACTCCGGTGCGGATCTTACTCTGGTTGATCTACGAGGTTCAGTAGTATGTTGATCTGAAGTTTCATGATCATTATCATTGGCTTCCTCATTAACGGGTGTAGGTGTCACTAAAACAGTTTTCTGTGATGAACTACTTTCCAGTAAGGGAGCAGGTACAGTTACCTCGTCAAGTTCTACTTTCCTCCCACTCACTTCTTTTGAGAGAAACTCCTTCTCTAGAAAGGATCCATTCTTGGCAACGAATGTCTTGCCTTCGGATCTGTGATAGAAGGTGTACCCAACAGTTTCCTTTGGGTATCCTATGAAGACACATTTCTCCTATTTGGGTTCGAGCTTATCAGGTTGAAGCTTTTTCACATAAGCATCGCAGCCCCAAACTTTAAGAAACGACAACTTTGGTTTCTTGCCAAACCACAGTTCATAAGGCGTCGTCTCAACGGATTTTGATGGTGCCCTATTTAACGTGAATGCGGCCGTCTCTAAAGCATAACCCCAAAACGATAGCGGTAAATCAGTAAGAGACATCATAGATCGCACCATATCTAGTAAAGTACGATTACCACGTTCGGACACACCATTACGCTGTGGTGTTCCGGGTGGCGTGAGTTGCGAAACTATTCCACAGTTTTTCAAATGAACACCAAACTCGTAACTCAAATATTCTCCTCCACGATCAGATCGTAGAAACTTTATTTTCTTGTTACGATGATTTTCCACTTCACTCTGAAATTCTTTGAACTTTTCAAATGTTTCAGACTTATGTTTCATTAAGTAGATATATCCATATCTGCTTAAGTCATCTGTGAAGGTGAGAAAATAACGATATCCGCCACGAGCCTCAATATTCATCGGACCACATACATCGGTATGTATGATTTCCAACAAATCTGTTGCTCTCTCCATAGTACCGGGGAACGGTGTTTTAGTCATCTTGCCCATGAGGCACGGTTCGCAAGTACCAAGTGATTCATAATCAAGTGGTTCCAAAAGTCCATCAGTATGGAGTTTCTTCATGCGCTTTACACCGATATGACCTAAAGGACAGTGCCACAAATAAGTTGCACTTTCATTATCAACTCTGCATCTTTTGGCTTCAACATTATGAATATGTGTATCACTACTTTCGAGATTCATCAAAAATAGACCACTCTTCAAAGGTGCATGACCATAAAAGATACTACTCATATAAATAGAACAACCATTATTCTCTGATTTAAATGAATAACCGTCTCGCATCAAACAAGATCCAGATATAATGTTCATGCTCAACGCTGGCACCAAATAACAATTATTTAGGTCTAATATTAATCCCGAAGGTAGATGTAGAGGTAGCGTGCCGACCGCGATCACATCGACTTTGGAACCGTTTCCCACGCGCATCGTCACCTCATCCTTTGCTAGTGTCCGCTTATTCTGTAGTCCCTGTTTCGAGTTGCAAATATTAGCAACAGAACCAGTATCAAATACCCAGGTGCTACTGTGAGCTCTAGTAAGGTACACATCAATAACATGTATATCACATATACCTTTGTTCACCTTGCCATCCTTCTTATCCGCCAAATACTTGGGGCAGTTCCGCTTCCAGTGACCAGTCTGCTTGCAGTAGAAGCACTCTGTTTCAGGCTTAGGTCCAGACTTGGGTTTCTTCTCCTGAGCAGCAACTTGTTTGTTGTTCTTCTTGAAGTTCCCTTTCTTCTTCCCTTTGCCCTTTTTCTTGAAACTAGTGGTCTTGTTAACCATCAACACTTGATGCTCCTTCTTGATTTCTACCTCCGCAGCTTTCAGCATCGCGAAGAGCTCGGGAATAGTTTTGTTCATCCCTTGCATATTATAGTTCATCACGAAGCTCTTGTAGCTTGGTGGCAGTGATTGGAGAATTATGTCAATGACGCAATCATCTGGAAGATTAACTCCCATCTAAATCAAGTGATTATTATACCCAGACATTTTGAGTATATGCTCACTGACAGAACTGTTCTCCTCCATCTTGCAGCTATAGAACTTATTGGAGACTTCATATCTCTCAATCCGGGCATTTGCTTGAAATATTAACTTCAACTCCTGGAACATCTCATATGCTCCATGACGTTCAAAACGTCGTTGAAGTCCCGATTCTAAGCCGTAAAGTATGGCACACTGAACTATCGAGTAGTCATCAGCTTTGCTCTGCCAGACGTTCATAACATCTGGTGTTGCTCCAGCAGCAGGCCTGGCACCCAGCGGTGCTTCCAGGACGTAATTCTTCTGAGCAGCAATGAGGATAATCCTCAAATTACGGACCCAGTCCGTGTAATTGCTACCATCATCTTTCAACTTTGCTTTCTCAAGGAACGCATTAAAATTCAACGGAACAACAGCACGAGCCATCTATCTACAATCAACATAAACAAGCAGGATACTATCAGGTACTAAGTTCATGATAAGTTTAAGTTCAATTAATCAAATTACTTAAGAACTCCCACTTAGATAGACATCCCTCTAATCCTCTAAGTGATCACGTGATCCAAATAAACTAAACCATAACCGATCATCACGTGAGATGGAGTAGTTTTCAATGGTGAACATCGTTATGTTGATCATATCTACTATATGATTCACGTTCGACCTTTCGGTCTCCGTGTTCCGAGGCCATATCTGCATATGCTAGGCTCGTCAAGTTTAATCTGAGTATTTTGCGTGTGTAAAACTGGCTTGCACCCGTTGTAGATGGACGTAGAGCTTATCACACCCGATCATCACGTGGTGTCTGGGCACGACGAACTTTGGCAACGGTGCATACTCAGGGAGAACACTTTCTTGATAATTTAGTGAGAGATCATCTTATAATGCTACCGTCAATCAAAGCAAGATAAGATGCATAAAAGGATAAACATCACATGCAATCAATATAAGTGATATGATATGGCCATCATCATCTTGTGCTTGTGATCTCCATCTTCGAAGCACCGTCATGATCACCATCGTCACCGGCGCGACACCTTGATCTCCATCACAGCATCGTTGTCGTCTCGCCAATCTTATGCTTTCACGACTATCACTACCGCTTAGTAATAAAGTAAAGCATTACATCGCGATTTCATTGCATACAATAAAGCGACATCCATATGGTCCTGCCAGTTGCCGATAACTCGGTTACAAAACATGATCATCTCATACAATAAAATTCAGCATCATGTCTTGACCATATCACATCACAACATGCCCTGCAAAAACAAGTTAGACGTCCTCTACTTTGTTGTTGCAAGTTTTACGTGGCTGCTACGGGCTTAAGTAAGAACCAATCTCACCTACGCATCAAAACCACAATGATAGTTTGTCAAATAGACTCTGTTTTAACCTTCGCAAGGACCGGGCGTAGCCACACTCGGTTCAGCTAAAGTTGGAGAGATAGTCGCCCGCAAGCCACCTGTGTGCAAAGCACGTCGGGGGAACCGGTCTCGCGTAAGCGTACGCGTAATGTTGGTAGGCAGTATGACTTATACCGCCGAACCAAAGTATGACATGCTGGTAGGCAGTATGACTTATATCGCCCACAACTCATTTGTGTTCTACTCGTGCATATAACATCAACATAAATAACCTAGGCTCTGATACCACTATTGGGTTTCGTAGTAATTTCAAAAAAATTCCTACGCACACGCAAGATCATGTGATGCATAGCAACGAGAGGGGAGAGTGTTGTCTACGTACCCACGCAGACCGACTGCGGAAGCGTTGACGCAACATAGAGGAAGTAGTCGTACGTCTTCACGATCCAACCGATCAAGCACCGAAACTACGGCACCTCCGAGTTCGAGCACACGTTCAGCTCGATGACGATCCCCGGACTCCGATCCAGCAAAGTGTCGGGGAAGAGTTCCGTCAGCACGACGGCATGGTGACGATCTTGATGTACTACAGCAGCAGGGCTTCGCCTAAACTCCGCTATAGTATTATCGAGGACTATGGTGGCTGGGGGCACCGCACACGGCTAAGGAATAGATCACGTGGATCAACTTGTGTGTTCTAGGATGCCTCTACCTCAGTATATAAAGGACCAAAGGGGGGAGGCTGGCCGGCCACAAGGGGCGCGCCAGGAGAGTCCTACTCCCTCCGGGAGTAGGATTCCCCCCCCCCCAATCCTAGTTGGAATAGGATTCCTCGGGGGGAGAGAGAGAGGGGGGCCGGCCACCTCTCCTAGTCCTAATAGGACTAGGGGAGGGGGAGGCGCACGGCCACCTTGGGCTGCTCCTTTCTCCTTTCCACTAAAGCCCACTAAGGCACATATAGCTCTCCGGGGGTTCCGGTAACCTCCCGGTACTCCGGTAAAATCCCGATTTCACCCGGAACACTTCCGATATCCAAACATAGGCTTCCAATATATCAATCTTTATGTCTCGACCATTTCGAGACTCCTCGTCATGTCCGTGATCACATCCGGGACTCCGAACTAACTTCGGTATATCAAAATGCATAAACTCATAATATAACTGTCATCGTAACCTTAAGCGTGCGGACCCTACGGGTTCGAGAACAATGTAGACATGACCGAGACATGTCTCCGGTCAATAACCAATAGCGGGACCTGGATGCCCATATTGGCTCCTACATATTCTACGAAGATCTTTATTGGTCAGACCGCATAACAACATACGTTGTTCCCTTTGTCATCGGTATGTTACTTGCCCGAGATTCGATTGTCGGTATCCAATACCTAGTTCAATCTCGTTACCAGCAAGTCTCTTTACTCGTTCCGTAATACATCATCCCGCAACTAACTCATTAGTTGCAATGCTTGCAAGGCTTAAGTGATGTGCATTACCGAGAGGGCCTAGAGATACCTCTCCGACAATTAGAGTGACAAATCCTAATCTCGAAATACGCCAACCCAACATGTACCTTTGGAGACACCTATAGAGCACCTTTATAATCACCCAGTTACGTTGTGACGTTTGGTAGCACACAAAGTGTTCCTCCGGCAAACGGGAGTTGCATAATCTCATAGTCATAGGAACATGTATAAGTCATGAAGAAAAGCAATAGCAACATACTAAACGATCGGGTGCTAAGCTAATGGAATGGGTCATGTCAATCAGATCATTCAACTAATGATGTGACCTCGTTAATCAAATAACAACTCATTGTTCATGGTCTGGAAACATAACCATCTTTGATTAACGAGCTAGTCAAGTAGAGGCATACTAGTGACACTTTGTTTGTCTATGTATTCACACATGTATTATGTTTCCGATTAATACAATTCTAGCATGAATAATAAACATTTATCATGATTATAAGGAAATAAATAATAACTTTATTATTGCCTCTAGGGCATATTTCCTTCAGACAGCCCCGCCGCACGGTCGGCTTAAAAAGGACGAGCGCCGTCGCTGACGCGTGGGTCCGTCGTCATAAATTAAGTTGACCGCGTGAGCAGCGGGTAGTTGGACGGCCGTCATGTGGGGACGCGACGGACAGCGGGAAGACGCGCGAAGCGTCCGTTCGGCGTCCGCGCCAACGAATTTGGTGCGTAAATTTGGGCCGCAAATGCGTCGGCGCGGACACGACGCGGACATGATTTGAGTTTGGGTCGGCGCGTTGGGCCGCCACTTTTGTCCGCCCCGATCCAAACGGACACAGACGAACGAAATGGATCGGCCCTTTGGAGTTGCTCATACCACCTTTTTATTAGCCGATTGATGGTGTAGTAATCCTTAATGATGATGACAAATAGGGAGGCACAGCACGCTGTTTGCTGTAGTAATACAGAAGCCTCTCGCCTGGTCTTGGTCCCGCTTTCGCGTAACCCCGAACCCAAACCGCTGCTAAAAAGCTAACCCCAAACACAAGCCGCGCCGATGGTCGGGCAATCAAGCATCACTAGCTACTGTTACAAAAGTTAACTCTACTACCAGTAGCACCACAAAAGCAAGCAGAGGCTCATCACCGGTTGGGATCCTGACAAAGCGACAAGGCATAGCATGGCAAGAGCAATTAGCAAGCGTTCTGAGCGGCTCTTTAATCTTCCATGCCCCCAAAAGCACGAAGGATAAGTGAGGATCAAGCAAAGCCCCCGGCCCTAGGCCGGTGGCATGGGCGTGCATGCACGCTCCTCCGCCCGCATCCACGGCGCTGTCAGTGTCGCGCACACTGTGCCTGTGCATGACTATCTATCTATCTATCCAGCGTGTGGTAGGAGTATCGATCATGAGCGATGAGTGCAACTTTTGACGCCATGCGCGTGTCGTGTGCGACGGTGTGAGCTGTGATGAGTGCATAGCCGTAGGGACGGACGACAGTGTAGTGTGGAGGTGTCTCCGTGGCCCGCCAACTGGTGTCCCTATCATGGTGAGTGCCCGAGTGGCGCTAGCTGCTTGATGCTGGATTTCTTGGGCGATTTCCAAATGCGCATGTACAATACATGTTTGATTCCAACATATTCAGGGCTATTGTTTTTCGAAACGGAGTATCAAGGGAAGTTTGAATACGACTGCCGATGACCAACCGTCCGACTCACAGCTCAAAGCATGTTGGCGCATACACGCACACAGAAAAACAACTTGAATTCCATATATGCTTTGATGTTATGTTGTGATTCAAATTCAAGCACAAAGATAAAGGCTGACTTCTGACGAGCGGAGGGGCCCGTCCTTGATCATCCCCGAGATATGATCGTGTGGCGACACTTACAGAAGAAGGTGTGATGTGGACTCCTGCACATGTTTACATAGCAGGCAAAGACCACGGTTTGACCACACCCAACGCTCTAGATGCATGGTCTGCCCTCCAAGTGATGTATGGAGCTAAGAATTCCACCCGACATTGTGCGACGTAACTGACAATATGCCACCGAGGAATTCCGCTTGTTAAGCTTTTCTTGTGGTACAATAAAACAGGTTTTATTATGCATCATTGTCTTTTTAATTATTGTAGAATTCAACATGTATGCTTTCCATGTATCTTTCATACAAAAGTCAGTGTGATGGCTCCTCCGGTGTGAATAATGCGCCCCAAGTATCTTTTCACATTCTTTTTTTCTTCTATTCCCACACGTTTGGAATTCTACTAACCAAAAGGCCCGTATCTTTTTCGTGTATGTTTTCATACAAAAGCAAGTGTGAATTATTTTGACATTCTAGCGTAAAAGATGACGGATTTAGAAAGAGACTAGAGTGGATGATGTTCCACTCGGTCAAGAAAACATATGGCATATACATGGAAGTTATCTTTTGGAGAGAATTTTCTAAACAAGCTAGGGTGGAGGCCACTTAACTAACATGATTCTTTTAGTTATCTTGTTTGTTTCTTCAATCCTAAACAATTGTATACTTACCTACATCAAGTATCATTACAGCTAACATCAATGCACCAGTATCACATACAAAAGATCTTATATAATGGTAATGTATGATACTTTTTGTCCCTGATGGTAGGCTTTTGCCCTAATGATGTAAAGACATTATTCATTAGCCACCTTTACCTTTTCCTTGTGATCATTATCACAGAATCAGGGGCATGCAAGAGCTTGTTCTGCCTTTACAACATAAACATGCATTTTTTTGTAATTTTCTCATATATTCAGGCCTCAGAAAATGCGCAATAACCTCCTGGGAACATAACTGCCTACATGGCAAAGGTCAAGATATGTCGAACATTGCCAAAGTGCCATGTCTCAATCAAAACCATTCGACGTCATCATTAAAACCTCTTGGAACGGGATGCTAGATCAAAGATGTACAATTCTACTAGTTAAGAGACTATTTTTCAGCTTTGGGGTTAGAGACCAGATATAGACTTTCAAAACAATCGAGAGATAAAAAACATATACTTTCCTCGGAAATTAAAGGAGGAAATTGAATGGTACATGGCTTTTGCCCTTTTGCTTTGTTGTACTAGCATTGTATTTTTTTCCCTGTAAGACAGTGACTGCCATATTACGACCCGCCATGAATTGTCTCTATTATTCGAAGGACCGACACACCCTTTTTCTTTTAAAGGACAGAGCTACACAATCTTCTTGTCACCCCCCAAATTAGCTCCATCCCACTAACGTTTTCTGGATGCAAAGCATCAGAAAATACCCAGCTGATGGACAAAATAATATATATTTCTCAGAAACACACGATGCTCCATATATTTATAGGGAAAGCAATAAGTAGCTATCTGTGAACATCAAATGCCTTTTTTTTTCCTTTTTGCTTTTCAGCATTGGAAATTCGAAAATTACACTTTCTTGTGAGATAGTGGCGGCCATACTATGATCCCCTCGACCCGCCATGAATTGTCTCTATTATTCGAAAGACCAACATATCTTTTCTTTTAAAGGACACAGCAACACAATCTTCTTGCCACCCCCTAAAATAACTCTATCCCACTAACGTTTTCTGGATGCAGGCATCGGAGATACCCAACCCAGCTCGGCTGTACACAGATTTGCATGCAAAGCAAGGCTGGGCATGCAGGGTGTAGGTGGCATCGTGCCAAATTTGCCAGCGCGTCAGAAAGCAAAGGGACAACCACGGGTCTGCATTATTCTACTACTACTACTAGTACACAGCACATTCCTACCTAGATTACACATGATGATGTACCATGAATCCGGAACTTTGCACGCTTTCTGGTGCTCAGGTAGGTTGACAGCAGAGCACTCTATGGTAGTGCAATTTACATTGCATTCATACTGTGGAAAACTTACAAGAGGGTACTGGATAATTACTTTCTTTTTTACTTCTTTTTATATTTTTTTCTCCTTTTGCAAATATTATTTTTGTATAATGAAAATCACCTTATAACTATTGTCCTACAGGTCAGGTTTCAAAAAAAAAAACTTACATCACCTAAGGGCATCTCCAAAGCGGATTCTCAAAGTCACCACATGCATGGTCCCCACCTACTATTTTTCTCTGTCCGGATACTTTGTGATTAGCATTGGATGACTCCCTCCCGCAATGTCCGCGGACCACGTTCGGACATAAAAATGGACATATACCAGAGACATTTGCGGGTCAACTTTGGAGTGCCCTAATAATGATTTTCTAGCTCCAGGTCTTTGTCTTCTCCATGCAGATTGCAGATCAACAAAAAGTCCCATGAGAAATTTTAGTTTCTATATATATAATTCATTCTAGTAATATAAGTAGGCCTTTTTGGACTTTCAGAATTTCTAAAATATCTTTTCCTTTAAATGCAAGTAATATGTGCATCCACCTCCCCTCCCGTTTCTATCAGACGGCCCTGCATCCTTTCAATTTCACTTGCCAATATGGTCATGCGAAGACATCGTCATGGTCGCATGCCCATTACTTTTTCCTTGTTTTAGACTTGTAAAATTCAAATTGAGCAGTATCAGCTTCACATGACAGATTCAATATTTGTGCATGGTAGTAGCTATCAGAGCTTTAAAGTGAACACCGACTGCATGAGAACGTTGAGAGCAACACATCTGAATGTGCAACCGATTTTTTTTAAAAAAGGAGGAGGACCCCCGGCCTCTGCATCTGGACGATGCATGCGGGAATGTGCAACCGATTGATGGTTGGCTATATCATCAGCAGAATATCACCTAAAAAAAGAGAAGGCATTCACGATTTTGACGGTGTCAAATTTTTTAGCAACCCATCACCACCAATGCCTATCATTTTGTTAGTAGGCTTGCCTGAGTAAATGAGATGCGCACGGAACATTTTTTTTCTTCATGAACAACAGAGTCTGTAGCTGTAGTGCCAAAAAATGAGCACATCCACCCCAACCTGTGCGGTCTGCACATCTAGCAACCTCAAAAAAAAGAGTCTGTAGCTGTAGTGAGGTGCTTAGTGTTCTACTCCACATGTATAGAGATGTTGCTTTAGTTCAAATGGGGTGGGTGCATATATATAAGGAGGGTCATACATATCTGATGAAAAACTATATTTGTAAAATTGCAAAACTAAATTTAATTTGAAGTTCCTACTCATGGAAATTTCTTTTCTAATGAAACCTGGAAAAAAGCTATAATGAAAACAGCCAAGTGATTAATTTTATTGTATATAATGTGAGTGGATCATCTAAACAACAAGAGTTGGTTTAAGAGGAGTAGGTACCTACCGCTGGCGGTTGTTTGTCAATATGTGATGGCTCGCACATTGATCACTGATAGGAACCTACTTTGATACTTTCCACGGAGTTAGAAAACATGATCGAAAAAGGGGTGTATCCCAACCATGGTGCGTTCATCGGTATCATTTTCTTACATATTGGGCTGGCCGGCTCAAGTGGACTGAGATCCAGTGACATGTTGTGGGCATGTCATCGATGAACAGTAGCATAACAAGTCCCTTATTTTCGACCGTGGGATAAAAAATGAATAGGACCCCCACCTACCGTGTATGAACAGTACTTCACTACAATGCCCGAATGAATAGGGACTTCCCACACTGCGTCTCTAAAGTACTTTGTGCTATAGTAGTAACTGATCTGGACTATCTACTTTTGATCCAACGGCCATTTTGTCCTGCTCAAGCAACCTTCAAGATGAGTCCAGTTTATGCAGATTTGGTAGTTTGCAAAAAAAAAAAATCCACTTAGTCATGGTGGAAAATCGAGGTGCAAATGCCGTAATTAGAGACGGCGATTTCAAATAATCTTGATGCAACTTCATGTTTTACAACAGATCTTTGATGTTCATCTTTGTTTCAATTTGCCTCATCAGATGTGATGCACTATTATGTTTAATTTACCAACTAAGTTGGGTCATCATTTACTTACTTATTGAATAAGTAAACAAGTTCAGCCTGATGTATTATGTTTATTAATTTACCTTCAAAAGGAACGCAACACTATTCTTTTCTGAATGTGATAAAAAGCAAGTTGGTTCAGATCATTAAAAAAAAGAGATGTAAAATTTGTGTGTGCCTTTGCGTGGAGAGGAAGCAGAGGGAGAAAGGAAAGAGGAGTGAGTACTTGGATCTCCAGGAGGTGAGTAAATGCGAGCTCGTGGGTGTGCAGTTAACAGGTGAGATGGGCGGGGCCCAGGCCCAGGAAAACCGTTGTCCTTCTCATTGATGTCAGTTACCTCACGTCACTTTTGGGCTCTGGGCCAGCGGTTTTGGTTTGTTGCTCCAAAAGAAAATTAAGCGCCAGTTTGATTTGTTTTTTCAATCCATTTCTTCACCTATTTATTCACTAGTAGAAAAAACCCAATATTATACGCCACATGTGGTATAAAATATTTTGTATGGTGGGACCGGCATCACTGGTTGCTTCACATGATCTAAAGTCAAATTTGGGGAGGCACTATTGTATGCAGTGGAATTCTAAGCTGCGCACACACACCCGATGACCCAATCATGGAGTGCATGTACAGAAAAAATACAATAATGTGATGATGTATAAGCAGTTGATGTGAGGGCAATAATTGAGAAAGCATGTGTCGACATGTAAGTATACACCATCTCTGATTAAAAAAAAAATTGGGTGACAATGGCAGGGCAATTCTCAAGTTGCCTTTGGTTTTTATTTGATTTATTTGGAGGCATCATCACCTACAAACACAAGTACTAGAGCCACCTTGCACCCACTGTACTATAATCAACCAAGTGGCCAAATATTTTTTTACAAAAAAAATTAAAATCTCTCTCTCTCTCTCGCTAGAAGAAGAAATTACAACTAATTAAATTTTGGTCTAGAAAAGAAAAGGAACATCAAGAGATGGGCGCAGGGCAGCCGTGCATGGAGTAAACACTGGCTGCATTCGCTGTAGCAGGGTACAGACTCGAGTCATTTTGCACTGCAGTGCATGTGAACCTGTCCTCCTCCCACAACTCCCAACATTTTTCAAAAAGCTGCTGCTGGTTTTCTCATGGCAAAGGCAGCAGACCTCAAGAGAGAGCAAAAACCCAAGAGGAGAAAGTACTCCACCACACACAAGAGAGGGCCAAAATCTTTTTGGAAGGTTGCAAGCAGCAAATTGGCATGAGAGACAATTGTCTCCACGCACGCACCTCAGGAATCTCCCGCCTCATCCTCCTCATTCAGCCCACCGATCCAGATATCATCCAACGCCAGTAAAAAAAGGATCAGAAACTCCCCCTGCTTTTTCCTTTGTTGCTGTCTCAAGTCTCAACAGCAATGTCCCTCCCAACCTTCGGCCAGTGCCAACTGAAACTGTACTGTAGTGGCACGCACGCAAGCGCGCAAGAAAAGAAAACCATGGGCAATGGCAGCAGTTACTACAATGGCAATGGCAATGGCAATGGCATGGCACCTGCTCCTCCTCCTCCTCCCTCCGTCTTCCGCCGTGAGCGTGAGTTGGCTGGCTGACAGTGAGCGCTGCGTGTCGTGCTGCGTTGTTGTCTGGTAGGGCTGCCCCCATTGATTTGATCCCCCCGGACCTTTTGTCTCCTTCCTTTCCTTTCCCTTCCCTTCCCCCTCACCACTGCCGCTCGCCTACTACTACCACTTGTTCTCACTTCTTGGCCGCTGCTTCTGCTTGCTTCCTCGCTCCTCCCACCTCGTCCCTCCCCTCGCCTCCCTCCTCTGGCCGCTAGCTAGCTAGATACTGCAGTGGTTGCTGCTTGGCTTTGGCTTTGGTTGCTTGCTGGTGCTCTCCCCACTCCAGCTTGCTCCCCTCTCCACACCCCCCTCGGCGGCTTCTGCGGTGAAGGTGCGAGCTCCGGGCATGCCCCCCCGAGCTTGATTGCGGTCGACGGGGGTGAAGGTGGAAGCTTGCTGCCGGATCGATTGGGGCGCTTGCTTTCCGGGCGGTGCCGCTTTCGGCAGTAAAGGCGGGGGGATCTTGCGCCCACCTGCCGCCGGATCGACAAATCCCCCGCGGCAGCAATCCGTGTGGCTGCGGGCAGGAGGGTGCCGCGCGCCGCCGCTCCCCCTGTCCGGCATTGCGGGGAGCTCCGCCGAGCTCTGAGCGGGGGCCGCACGCACGCAAGGTGTTTGGTGAAAAGCGCGGCGCGGGCGAGCCATGAGGGACTTCCCGTCCTGCTTCGGGGAGAGCGGCGTCCAGATCGCGGACGCCGCGTCCTCCTCCAGCAGCGCCGGCAAGGGCGCGGCGCAGAACCTGGTCACCTGCCTCTACCAGACGCAGCTCGCCGGCCGGCCCTGCGTCGTCTCCGTCACCTGGAGCAAGAGCCTCATGGGGCAGGGCCTCAGCGTCGCCGTCGACGGCCTCTCCGGCCAGAGCCTCTGCAAGGCGGACATCAAGCCCTGGCTCTTCTCCAAGAAGAAGGGCTCCAAGAGCCTCGACGTCGACGGCGGCAAGGTCGACATCTTCTGGGACCTCTCCGCCGCCAGGTTCGGCGCCGGGCCGGAGCCGCTGGAGAGCTTCTACGTTGCGCTGGTCTCCGACCTCGAGCTCGCGCTCCTGCTCGGCGACATGAAGAAGGACGCCTACCGCAAGACCGGCGCCAACCGGCCGGCGCTCAACGCCGCCTTCGTCGCCAGGAAGGAGCACATCTACGGCAAGAAGATTTACTCCGCCAAGGCGCAGTTCTGCGACAATGGCCAGTTCCACGACCTGGTGATAGAGTGCGACACCGTCGGCCTCAAGGACCCGTGCCTTGAGATACGCATCGACAAGAAGCCGGTGATGCAGGTGAAGAGGCTGGCATGGAAGTTCAGGGGAAACCAGACGATCCTCGTCGACGGCCTGCCGGTGGAGGTGTTCTGGGACGTCCACAGCTGGCTCTTCGGGCCGACGACGGCGAGCAACGCGGTGTTCATGTTCCAGACATGCCAGGCGCCCGAGAAGTCGATGCCGTGGTCGTACTCGCAGATTTTTAGGGAGTCCCAGCTGCAGGGCCTCGGCTTCTCGCTCATCCTACATGCATGGAAGATTGAGTAGGTGCTTGCAGATCATAAGTTGCTTCTGCGGCCGCCTCCTTTCCAGTGCTAACAAGATGTTCCATTCAGTGTCTGTCTGTTTTTCCGAGTGCTATGGGAAACTCCAATATATGTTCTTTCAATTTATTTTATTCCTTTTCGGTTTCGCCATCTTCATAAACGATGTGTTCGAATTGTCTGGCAAGTTCCAGTGATATTCCAGTCTGTTTTTGTCATCTCTTCCCCTCCCCTGTGTTTTGTTCCTTAAGTGAGATCGGTTCCAATGCTCCAAGTAGTTGAACTATGGCAATGTTCTAAGAAAGAATGCTGTCATGTGTGTATACTGAAAGTTCAGATTTATAATTTTTGTGTATGGTAACAGTATTGTCTGATGATTGTTCCCCAATTTGTTCCCTGATGATCAGTAACAAATATTATCACAATGTAACTTTGGTCCATGTGCAAAAGTGGAGGTTTTAAGGAATCAAGACACATGGATTGCTTGAGCATCAAGTCTGTTACATTGATGACAGTCCTTTTTGTGCTTATCTGTAGATATCTGAATATGCCCATCTTTTGCAGGAGACAGATCATCCTACTGAGGATCATGGAGCTCAGATGATAAAACTTACTGAAGATCACCATATTCTGTGCAATTTGGTTGGTACTACCATTTTTATAGATCTCCCAAAATGATCATCTTGTGACTTCCTTTCTGTGGTTTCTTGGTGCTCTCTTGCAGTACTTTTCTTATTTCTTTTAGTCATCTGCATTGTGTGGCTAGCCAGTAAGGTGGGTGCAGCTCTACTTTTTATTTTCCCTAAGTGAGGAGGTTGCATTGACATCGCCACATCGGCTATGATGATCAATAGAATTAAGCAGCCTTTCCGCTTGCTGGACCACTTCAGCTGTGTTTTGAGATATTAAATAGCGTATTATCCCGAATCATACACAGTACATTCAAATCAGAGAGCCTGATTTTTCTCTCTCTCTTTCTGATAAGGACACCACTTTATATCTTCTTTTCCTGTTTGCATTTTGTAATTATCCTTATTGCATTTAATTCACTTGATGCTTCCGTTCCAACAGAAATTTTAGGTTCATCAATCGCTTTATACACGTTTTTTTAAACGTCAGTCAAAATCATGGGCCTCTGAAACGGGCTGAGTACTATTAAACCAGGCTAGACATGAATTAACTATGCTGTAGGTTGGCATTTGGTTTTCATTGGTTTGTTTATATGGATATTGTAAAGATACTCCTTTGGGGTTTGTTGTATCTCTCTCTACTCTGTGTGCATAGATAGACTTGAGTGGAACATTGTGTGGTTAACATAGATTGGGCTGCAAAGCTTCCTTCTTTTTGGTTACCTTGTTTCATCTGTCTGGATCAACCTCAAACTTATCAATTCAGTCTTTTAAATTGCAATAGAGGCTTCATAACCAGATTTATTTAACGTGCACTGAGACCATTCCATATGGACAGTTTTTGGTGGCTAAACGACTTGCTGACGATTCGCTTCTTTTGGACACAGTGTGCTGTTTGCTAGTTCCTGTCGATACATTTGGGGATTTATTGTAGCTACAATTTGGTTAGTTTCAAATATATTTGAAGCTTTATAAAAGCTTGCATTTGTAGTGAATGCAGACAGAGTATATGGCCTCCCTGAATGGTGAATATGGCTCTGCTTGACTTTGCATGTGTGTGTGTAATGAATCATTATTTCATTGCAAGCATATGACATTCGGAAAAAAAATGTGATTCGCTCTGCCACAGATTGCAGTGTGTTTTACATCCTGGGAATGCATGGTTTTATGCTCTGGCTTCGCCCTGTTTTGCATCATGACGTCTATAAGCACCTGTTTTACTAGATGAAGTGAATCAATTCTTCATTTGGAGGACACTGAGCAAGACACATAATTGCAACCACAATTCGTGTTCAAAATGGTGTGCATAAACAGGTAAAGGCAACTGGCAAAGACAGAGTTATAGTCTCTGCTGGTACTGATGTCCTTCTTTCGACTATTTGGAAAACAAAAATAATTCATTCCCTGCAGATCCCACTAATGTTATGTTTTCTTGGTTCTCTCTGCTGGACTCATGGTCTGCTGTAGAATGAGTGGAAAGTGCTTTGCTCTAAACTTATGGTTCCATTTTCTTAGTTACCACACAGGCCATGAGAAGTTATCATTTTTTTCCTGACATTAGTATTTGCACATTTTTGTGGTAGTACGAAGGTTATCTCTAGGGACTACGATAAACCATCTACTGTATAACCGATGAAACGCACATTAGTGTATTCTTATTGTTTACATGCCTCAATCAACGCTTAATTCTGCTGATTTTGTTCTTGCTACAGATAAAATTTTAGTTAATGAGTTCTGCCATAGATATGCAACCTGTTTGCTCTTTGTAGTTGTTCAAGTAAGAAATATAATGCCCCGGAATTGTTCCTTCAGTTTTCTTTTGATACTGAGTATTAGCACAAGATGTGATTGTTATAAGTCGTCTAATCATTGTTCCTGTAACCTCGTAACTTTGCAGATATGCCGAGCACTTGCTTATATACATAATTGTGTTGTCATCTGCCACCATGATATCAAACCACAGAACATTCTAGTGAGATTTTTAACCTCCTTTTCTATGCTTAATATGTTGTGCTGTTGTGTTTTACATATCTTCCATCAAATCCTGCAGAATTGTTTGGCTAGTTGGGCTTTCTTTACATCTGGAAGAACATTTACTATCAAATTTGAATAACCACTACTCCAAGGAGTAATACATTTTTGCTAACCTAGTAAGCTTTCCACTGTAGGTTAACCCACATAACACGAGCTCAAAATCTAAATCTGCGATTTTGGCAGTGCAAAAGTCTTGGTAAGTTATCTTCTATAATAAGGTAGAAATTTAAATGTTCGAGTACTACTGATTTCGAAAAGAACATGCTAAACTTTCTTGATAAGAACAAAAAAAAGGGTGTGCACTTATGCCAGTAACCTACCCAGAAATGATGATTTCTAAATTGTTTTCAAAGTAATGCTTTGCATATATCTCCTACATTTACTCAAGATATTACCGAGCACCAGAACTATATTTGGTGCAACTGAATGTACTACTGCCATTATTTTGTTGTGGTTTTGTTCACTGCAGACTGAATATCTGCTCTGTCATGGCAGAACTGCTTCCCCCATAGATTTTTTCATTCATGCATATAGTCTTTTACTCCCTGCGTCTCAAAATAAGTGTTGCTGATTTAGTAGAACATTAGTACAAAGTTGTACTAAATCAACGACATTTATTTTGGGATGGAAGGAGTATTTTACTCTCTAGCTTGTTCTCATAGTATTCATCCATCCATGCAGCCTCTTTTTCCTGGGGGGAAGTGGAGTTGATCAACCGGTTGTGATTACCAAGGTGAAATCTTGCAGTATGACATTTGGTAACTGTTTTCTCCTGCGACCTGCATTCTTTACAATGATATGTTCGGTCATAATGCGTCGCAGGTCTTGGGGTACTCCAACCAGGGAAGAGATCAAGTGCATGAATCCAACCCACACGGAGTTCAAGTTCCCACAGATTAAGGCTCGCCCGTGTCACAAGGTAATGTGTGCATATTTTACCTGTCATGCAAAATTGCCCGGTCTGCACAATTGCTGTTCTAGTTGGCGTGTACTTTCGGGACAGGGAGAGTTTTAACATTGGCACCAAAATAAGCATTCCTCAGATACTTAACAAAAAAGAAAATAAATTACAACGGACAAAAATGGAAAGCTGATGCAATGAGAAAAAAGGGCCAGGCGAGAAAGATGTTTCTCAGATGGGCCGGGCTCTGCCTGTGTTTCCAGCAGGCAGCAGCCCAACCTCACGGGCCAGCACCCAAAAAGCTCCCACCGAGGGGGAGCTGCGTGGCTGCACTCCTAACATTAGTCCCACCTCGCCAGTTTAAGGGGAGCGGAACCAGCTTATAAGCTGAGGCGCGGTAGGAGGTAGCACGACCTTACTTGAACAGGATCTGTTCTATAGGCTCGTACCGTTGCATCCTTTACCAATAAGGAGGCAAGCACTTCAGTCTGGTTGATGTATTCTGACCTCTGGGCCAGAGCGTGATTAACGGCCAGGATTACCCTGATGGGGCAATCTGATGGCTGTAGAGGATCGTTCCTGCCTGGCTCTCACGCCTGTGCAGGGTGGCCCAGAGGTTGTCTGACAGACTTCAACATCTTTTTTGCCCTTGTGCTCGTTTTTTAAGTCTCTTTTTCAGTCACTCATTCTACATTCAGTATTTGCAATCACTCATTCTACATTCTACATTCTCCCCCCGTTCACTTTTATAGATAAAGAAGACCAAAAATGAAGAATAATAAGAATACTGATGAAAAGACTGACTGATGATAACTAAGGTAATGAACAAAGAGAGAACAATGAATTAAGGAAAAAAAAGTGAGATGGCTAAAAAAGGAGAGTGAAATCTGAACAAAAGACTGGACTAAACAGTTACCAGCTTTATGCACATATGCTAACTCCATTTTATCAAGAATTTTCGTAAAGTATGACATGTTTTTTTTGGTGGTTGGTTCGCTTCTTTTGGACACAATGTGCTGTTTGTTAGTCCCTGTCCATTCATTTGGGGATTTATTGTAGCTACAATTTCGTCAGTTGCAAATATATTTGAAGCTTTATAAAAGCTTGCATTTGTAGTGAATGCAGACAGGGTATATGCCCTCCCTGAATAGTGAATATGGCTCTGCTTGATTTTGCGTGTGTGTGTAATGAATCATTATTTCGTTGCAAGCATATGTGCTTCGCAAAAAGAAAGTATGCGACTCACTCTGCCGCAGATTTGCAGTGTATTTTATGCTCTGGCTTCGCCCTTTTTGACATCATGACGTCTATAAGCACCCTGTTTTACTAGATGAAGTGACTCAATTCTTCATTTGCAGGAGACCGAGCCAGATGTGGTTGCAGATTCTGGTGCTGAATATGGTCACATATTTGCAAGCACAATCCGTGGCCAAAATGGTCTGCCTAAACAGGTAAAGGCAACTGGCAAAGACAGAGTTATTGTTTCTGCCGGTACTGCTGGCCTTCTGTGGACTACTTGGAAAACAAGAAATCGATCTTGTTTCCAAGGTGTATTCCATGGAGATCCTACTTATGTTTTTTTGTGCTCTCTGCTGGATTTGTGGCCTGTCCTGTAAAAAAGAGGGGTGCAGGTGCCAAACATGCCGCATCAGGTGTCTAGGAAGCTTAACCAAGTAACACGCGAAATCCTCAGTCGTGAGTGAGATTTCCAAATTGTTTTGAAAGTAATGTTTTGCATATATGCAGGTCAAGTGAGAGCTGAATATCTCCTACATTTTCTCAAGATATTACATAGCACCAGAACAAATTTGGTGCAACTGAATATACCGCTGCCATTTGATTTGTTGTGGTTTTCTTCACGGCAGACTGAATATCTGCTGTGTCATGGCAGAGCTGCTTCTCGGACAGGTTCTGTTCATGCATGTAGTCTTTTATTTTATTCTCTAGCTTCATAATATTCATTCATCAATGCAGCCTCTTTTTCCTGGAGAAAGTGGAGTTGATCAGCCGGTTGAGCTTATCAAGGTGAAATCTTGTATGACATTTGAAACTGTTTTCTCCCTCGACCTGCATCCTTTACAATGACATTTGTTCAGTCATAAGTTAAAAAAGAAGACATTTGTTCAGTCATAATAGTGGGTCGCAGGTCTTGGGTACTCCAACAAGGGAAGAGATCAAGTGCATGAATACAAACTACACGAAGTTCAAGTTCTCCCGAACTAAGACTCGTCCGTGGCACAAGGTAATGTGCATGTATTGTGTTTGTCATGCAAAATTGCCTGGTCTGCACAATTGCTGTTCTAGTTGGCGCATACTTTCGGAACAGGGAGAGCTTTACCGTTGACTAGGGTGCTGATAAACTGCGAGAAAATTCTCGAAACAGGCTTTCGCCCCACTTTATATATAAAACAACAACACGGTACAATACATGGCCGAACGATACAATGTGGTGAGAAGGCCCTCTTACAAAGCAGATAGAAAGATATAACAAGAAGCCTATAGCTAGCCTAACGCCTCACCTAGGACCGACCGACGACATCAAAACTCCATGGCAACACCCCCAGGAGGGTGACGGCGCAATGCGTTGGCGCTGCCGAGTCTGAGTACAAACAAGGGTTTTCACCCGGAGGCCTGGCACATGAACAAGACCCACGACTACGTCTTCAAGAAGATAACGACACCGGCGGGCGCCGCCGGTGCTGGCGCCAAGTGCGAAGCTTTCGTTCAGGAACTCGCCAATCTCACTAGGAGGTGCCCTGGTCACCACCACAACGAGAGTCAGGCCAACCCCACCAGATTTGGGCACCAACAGAGGAGGCTAGAGCCTTCTGCCACCCTTGCCGCCCACACGGCCAAGAGGTGAAGGCATCACTGCCACCATGGAGCCTGCCGGAAAGCCCACCGTGGATCCCGCCAACCGGGGCCGCTGCCCCGACATCCTCAGACAACTCAACACCGACGCCAAAACACGTGTCCGCCACCCCAACCAAGCCACGAGCCTCCACCTCGACATGGACAGAGAGGGCCCGGAGCACGCGCAGGAGAGCAACCAGCCCTAGCAGAAGGACCAAGTTCAACCGCTGCTCCGGCGGCCAACCGCGTCACTTGCCAATTGCCAACTACTCCCTCCGTTTCAAATTACTCGTCACAGAAATGAATGTATCTAAAACTAAAATACATCTAGATACATCCATTTCTGCGACAAGTAATTTGAAACGGAGGGAGTAGTACTACCGGGAGAGGAGGGCGTCTTCCCATTAGAAATGGACACTCTAGATCCAGACAGGGGGGGGGGCATGGCAACCGGCACCTCCGGCTGCCAAGCACCCAATTCCATCGGATCCCCGTGACTCGCTCCGCGCCCTTTGCACCACCGCTCCAATCTACAACAACCTGTCGCCACGCGCCTGCAGTCGAAGATCGTCACCGCTACCCGATGTCACCGGGCAGGCACCCCCACCCCCACCCCCACCCTGGAGGGAGCATGGAGGAGGCCGCCGACCTTGAGAAAATCAAGGCTCATCAATTTAGAGTTTCTCAGTTTTTTTAGTAGACGAGTTTCTCAGATAATCCGGCCAAAAAAAGCATTCCTCAAATACTTTTGACAAAAAGGAAAATAAGTTACAACGAATGATGCAACGAAAAGGAAACGAAAAAGCCACACGAGATAGATGTTTCTCAGATGGGCCAGACTCTGTGTATCCAGCAGGCAGGAGCCCAACCTCACGGGCCAGCAGCCCAGCACCCACGAGTCAGCCCTTCTAAGCTCCCATCGAGGGCGTTGCTGCGCAGCTGCACGCTTAACATTAGTCCCACCTCGCCAGTTTGCGGGGAGCGGAACCAGCTTATAAGCCGAGGCGCGGCACAAGGTAGCACGACCTTACTTGAACAGGATCTGTTCTATAGGCTCGTACCGCTGCATCCTTTACCAATAAGGAGGCAAGCACTTCAGTCTGGTTGATGTATTCTGACCTCTGGGCCAGAGAGTGATTAACGGCCAGGATTCTCTGATGGGGCAATCCGACGGCTATAGAGGATCGTTCCTGTCAGGCTCACACCTGTGCAGGGGGTGGCCCAGAGGTTGTCTGACAGACTACAAATCTTTTTTTTTTCACTTCTTTTTTTAGACTGCAGTTGTCTCTGTAATAATCTGCAGAACGAGCTGCACTTGACTTCCTGGAACACGACGTCTGCCGGCACGAGCTGCAGCTTGAGCGCGCATCTGACCTGGAACTTGCACCTCGAACAACCCCCATCGCGTTCTCCTTCCTGAACTCGGCCACACTGGCGTCGCCTATCAAAAAATGAACACGGATGGAACTGAAGAGTAACCAAATATATACAGAGGGAACGATAACTGAAGATTGAGGGATGAAACTCATGAAAGACAAACATAACTGGCAAGTTTTTTCCTTTTCGGTTTGTCATCTTCATAAACGATGTGTTTGAATTGTCTGGCAAGTTCGTTCCAGTGATATTCCAGTCTGTTTTTGTCATCTCTTCCCCTCCCCTGTGTTTGTGCCTTAAGTGAGATCGGTTCTAATGCTCCAAGTAGAGGATCGTTCCTGCCAGGCTCACACCTGTGCAGGGGGTGGCCCAGAGGTTGTCTGACAGACTACAAATCTTTTTTTTTTCACTTCTTTTTTTAGACTGCAGTTGTCTCTGTAATAATCTGCAGAACGAGCTGCACTTGACTTCCTGGAACACGACGTCTGCCGGCACGAGCTGCAGCTTGAGCGCGCATCTGACCTGGAACTTGCACCTCGAACAACCCCCATCGCGTTCTCCTTCCTGAACTCGGCCACACTGGCGTCGCCTATCAAAAAATGAACACGGATGGAACTGAAGAGTAACCAAATATATACAGAGGGAACGATAACTGAAGATTGAGGGATGAAACTCATGAAAGACAAACATAACTGGCAAGTTTTTTCCTTTTCGGTTTGTCATCTTCATAAACGATGTGTTTGAATTGTCTGGCAAGTTCCAGTGATATTCCAGTCTGTTTTTGTCATCTCTTCCCCTCCTCTGTGTTTGTGCCTTAAGTGAGATCGGTTCTAATGCTCCAAGTAGTTGAACTATGGCAATGCTCTAAGAAAGAATGCTGTCTGGTATTTGTTTATGGTAACAGTATTGTCTAATGATGGCTCTTCCCCTTTGTTCCATTATGATCAGTAACAAATATTATCACAATGTAACTTTGGTCCATGTGCGAAAGTGGAGGTTTTAAGGTCTGTTACATTGATGACAATCCTTTTGTGCTTACCTCTAGTTATCTGAATAGGCCCATCTTTTGCAGGAGACAGATGATCCATCTGAGGATCATGGAGTTCAAATGCTAAAACCTAAGTTAGTGCAAAGTTGAGTCATCTATTTTGGAACGGAGGGAACTGAAGATTACCGTATTGTGTGCAATTTGGTTGGTACCATTTTTATAGATCTCCGAAAATGATCATCTTGTGACTTCCTTTGTGTGGTTTCTTGGTGCTCTCCTGCAGTATTTTTCTTATTCTTTTAGTCATCTGCATTGTGTTACTAGCCAGTAAGGTGGGTGCAGCTCTACTTTTCCTTTTCTAATTAAGGAGGTTGCATTGACATCGCCACATCGGCGATGATGATCGATGGTATCAAGCAGCCTTTCCGCTTGCTGGACCACTTCAGCTGTAATGTTTGACATGTTAAAATAGCATATTATCCTGAATCATACACAGTACATTCAAATCAGAGAGCCTGATTTCTCTCTCTCTCGCTGATAAGGACACCACTTTATATCTTCTTTTCCTGTTTGCGTTTTGTAATTATCCTTATTGCATTTAATTCACTTGATGCTTCCATTCCAACAGAAAATTTTAGGTTCATCAATCGCTTGATACAGGATATTTTTTTGAAACTTCAGTCAAAATCATGGGCCTCTGAAACAGGCCGAGTACTATTAAACCAGACTAGACTAGACATGAATTAACTATACTGTAGGTTGGCATTTGCTTATCATTGATTTGTTGTATATGGATATTATAAAGAGAAAAAAACTCTTTGGGGTTTTCTGTGTTGCTCTCTACTCTGTGTGCAGTCAAGAACCTAGACAAACTTGAGTGGAGCATTGTGTGGGTTAACATAAATTGGGCTGCAAAACTGCCTTCTTTTTGGCTACCTTGCTTCATCTGTCTGAATCAAGCTTAAGCTTATCGATTTCAGTCTTTTAAATTAAAATAGAGCCTTCATTACCAGATCTACTTAACCTGCACTGGACCATTCCACATTGACAATTTTTGGTGGTCAAGTAACTTGCTGTTGGTTCGCTTCTTTTGGGCCCAACGTGCTGTTTGTCAGTCCCTGTCGATTCATTTGGGCATTTATTGTAGCTAAGATTTGGTTAGTTGCAAAAATATTTGAAGCTTTATAGAAGCTTTCATTTGTAGTGAATGCAGACAGTATATGCCTCCCTGGATATGGCCCTGCTTGAATTTTAATATTTGTAATGAATCATTATTTCGTTGCAAGCATATGTGATTCGCAAAAAAACAAAAACTAGGTTTGCAGCGAGTTTTACATCTTGGGAATGCATGGTTTTATGCTCTGGCTTCGCGCTGTTATGGCTCATATATATTCACAGAAAGCCTAGGGGAAATTGTTGATCAACTTTGCACCTCGTTTCTAGATGAAGTAACTCAATTCTTCATTTGCTGGACACTGAGCCAGATGTGGTTGCAGATTCTGGTGCCGAAGCTGCTACCACAATCTGTCGCCGAAATGGTCTGCCCAAACAAGTATAGGCTGTGAAGCAAAATTTGCTGATATCGTGGTAATGAAATAGTCAGTCAGTTACATCGCTGAACATGTGGTTGGAACTGGTTCTTCTGGGTTGTTTTTCAGGTAGACTTCTGAGTTCTGACATTTGCGTTGTCTGAACTGGTCTATGCCCAACTGATTGTCGAAGGCATATAACCTGTTATTGTCAACTCTTCAGGCCAAATGTCGAGAAACGTGTTCCCATAAAAAAAGGTTCTTCAAAACAAGCGATACAAAAACAGGGAATTGGAAATTAGGCATATGCTTGATCATCCTAATATTGTTGGTCTTAAGCATTACTTCCTTTTAACCACCGAAAGGGATGAGTTTTATCACATTCTTGTCCTTGAGTTTGTTCCAGAGACAGTAAACCGGATGCTAGACAGTACAAAAGAAGGAATCACTCAAAGAGTGCCCCTCACTTATGTCAAACTATACACGTATTATGTCTGACATGACTTGGCAGTTATTTTTTTGAGCGATGTTATGCTTTGCACAATTGTCCTCCATCTTTAATGTTTTACAAAAACTTTTTAATAATCTTTGCACTAGGCATACTTGTTACCAAAATTATCTACATGCTGTCATGTGGAGATCGTGGTACATAATTTTCTTGGTTACTAAATACGGAGTACATTTGTATATGATATATTCCCTGCTTAGTTGCATCACATTTTTGTCCTCATTCCCGCTCTACTCTAAACTTATGTTCCAATAGTTGAATACTGTATTGGGACCTATCTACAAGTCTCAGATTAGTTATTCACATTGATGCTTTCACTAAAAATCTAAAATAAATTCTGAGAAATTCAAACATACAACTGATCCAGCCTGTACGTTCTACTTTGTTTGGATATATGTTCTATAGTACTCCCTCCGATCCAAGCGTCAATTAATTTGGATCGGAGGGAGTACAACTTTCTTCTTGTATGTTTAGTTAATCATAAGGTCCCATTTTCTTACTACCTCCGTCCCTAAATAGATGGCATATAAATTCAATCAAAAAGTCAATACTTTCTAAGTTAGACCAAGTATATATACAAAAATATGACGATAGACAATACCTAATCAATATGAACATATCCACCATTAGATATATCTTCATAATCTATTTATTCAGTATTGTAATAGTTGACATTTTCTTCTATATATTTGGTCAACTTAGAAAGAATTGACTTTTTGACTGAATTTATATGCCATCATTTGGGGACAGAGGGAGTAGTATATATTCACACAGGTAAATCATTTTTTTCCGAGATAAGTATTTGCACATTTTTGTGGTAGTGCGGACAACGATAGACCATCTGCTGTATGCTTCAGCTAATTCTTAATTCTGCTGATTTTGTTCTTACTACAGATAAAAATTTAGTTAATGAGTTGTGCCATACATCTGTAATCTGTTTGGTCTTTGTAGTTGTTTAAGTCAGAAATATAAGGCCTCGACCATGCAACAGAATTCTTCCTTCAGTTATTTTTTGATATGATTGTTATAAGTCGTCGTCTAATCCTTGTTCCTGTAATCTCGTAACTTTGCAGATATGCCAAGCATCTGCTTATATATACATAATTGTGCTGGCATTTGCTTATATTTTCTTCCTGGGGAAAGTGGAGTTGATCAGCTGGTTGAGATTATCAAGGTGAAATCTTGTACTCCGGTACTATGACATTCGGAACTGTTTTCTCCTGCGAACTGCATTCTTTAGAATGACATGTTCAGTCATAGTGCCTTGCAGGTCTTGGGGTACTCCAACAAGGGAAGAGATCAAGTGCATGAATCCAAACTACACGGAGTTCAAGTTCCCGTAAATTAAGGCTCGTGGTACAAGGTAATGTGTCATGCACAATTGCTGTTCTAATTTATTTTTATTTTTTGAAAGCAATTGCTTTCTAGTTGGCACATACTTTTGGAACAGCGAGAGCTTTAACACTGAGAAGTGTGCTGATAAACTGTGAGAAGTTAAGGCTCGTCAAACAATTTAGAATTTCTCAGATATCCCCACCAAGAAAATCATTCCTCAGATGGGCCGGGCTTGTGTACTCAGCAGGCATCGGCCCAACCTCACGGGCCAGCACAGCACACCCACCCACGAGACCTTCTAAAAGCTCCCAGGGGGTGCTGTTGCGCAGCTGCACGCCTAACATTAGTCCCACCTCGCCAGTTTACAGGTAGTGGAACCAGGTTATAAGGCGAGGCGCTGCAGAAGGTAGCACGACCTTACTTGAACAGGATCTGTTCTATAGGCTCGTACCGCTGCATCCTTTACCAATAAGGAGGCAAGCACTTCAGTCTGGTTGATGCATTCTGCCCTCTGGGCCAGAGCGTGATTAACGGCCAGGATTCCCTGATGGGGCAATCCGACGGCTGTAGAGGATCGTTCCTGCCTGGCTCACACCTGTGCAGGGTGGCCCAGAGGTTGTCTGACAGACTACACATTCTTTTTTTTTTGCCTTGTGCTCGTTTTAGCCAGTATCTTTTTTCAGTATCTCATTCTATTACATTCAGTCTCCTATACATTGTCTACGTTTCCATTTTCGGACAGTTTTAACCACATATTCTATTTGCAATCACACATCTCAAATTATCTATGACATGAGTATATAGCTCATAATATAACGGTGGCAAGAAAAACTGAAGAACTAATGGCTGGATGACAAGAAAATCTGAAGAACTAATTTTGTGTGTGTGTGTCTGTGTGGTGTGTGTCTGTGTGTAATGATTCATTATTTCGTTGCAAGCATGTCTGATTTGCCAAAAGAAAAGAAAAACTATTGGTTCACTCTACCATAGATTTGCAGTGACTTCTACGTTTCCATTTTCGGACAGTTTTAACCACATATTCTATTTGCAATCACACATCTCAAATTATCTATGACATGAGTATATAGCTCATAATATAACGGTGGCAAGAAAAACTGAAGAACTAATGGCTGGATGACAAGAAAATCTGAAGAACTAATTTTGTGTGTGTGTGTCTGTGTGTAATGATTCATTATTTCGTTGCAAGCATGTCTGATTTGCCAAAAGAAAAGAAAAACTATTGGTTCACTCTACCATAGATTTGCAGTGACTTTTACATCCTGGGAATGGATGGTTTTCTGATCTGGCTTCGCCCTGTTATGGCTCATTATTCACACAAAAGCCTAGGCAAAATTGTTGATCAAGTTTGTACCTTGTTTCTAGATGAAGTGACTCAATTCTTCATTTCCTGGACACTGAGCCAGATAAGGTTGCAGATTCTGGTGCTGAAGCTGGTCACATAATTGCAACCACAATCCTTGGCCGAAATGGTCTGCCTAAACACTAAACAGGTAAACGCAATGCTACATTAATCTCTAAAATCTACATTGTGGCTGTGAAGCAAAATTTGCTGATATGGCGGTTAATGAAATAGTCTGTCAGGGAAACTTCTGATGATAACTTCTGTCAGGGAAACTTCTTTTGGGGTTGTATTTCAGGGAACTGGTTCTTTTGGGGTTGCATTTCAGGGAGACTTCTGGCCTTTGTGTTTTCTAAACTGGCCTCTATGCTCAACTGATTGTCGAAGGCATATAACCTGTTATTGTCAACTCTTCAGGCCAAACGTCAGGAAACGGGAGAAGTTGTTGCCATAAAAAAGATTCTTCAAGATAACTGGTACAAAAACAGGGAATTGTAAATTATGTATATGCTTGACCATCCTGACATTGTCGGTCTTAAGCAGTACCTTTTTTAACCACTAAAGGGGATGGGCTTTATCTTAATCTTGTCCTTGAGTTAGTTCCAGAGCCAGTAAACCGGATGAAAAGACAGTACAACAGAATGAATCAAAGAGTGCCCCTCATTTATGTCAAACTATAGACTTATCAGGTCTGATATGACTTGGCAGTCCTTTTTCTGAACGAGATGTTATGCTTTACAGTTACACAATTGTCCTCCATCTCCACTTTTTTACAAAAAACTATTCTACTGTTAATCTTTGCACTAGGCATACATGTTACCAAAATTATCTACATGCTGTCATGTGGAGCTCATGCTACAGAATTTCCTTGGTTACTAAATACATCAGTATATGATATGTTCCCTATTTAGTTGCAGCACTTTTTTGTCCTCAGGCCTGCTCTAAACTTATGTTCCAATAGTTGAGTACTGTATTGGGACCTTTCTACAAGTTTCAGATTAGTGGCTTCACTAACAATCTAAAATGAATTCTGAGACATTCAAGCATACAGCTGAGCTAGTCTGTCAGTTCTACTGTCTTTGGATTTATTTTCTAGTGCAACTTTCTTCTTGTATGTTTAGTTAATTGTAAGGTTCTCTTTTCTTAGTATATATCAGTATATCACGCAGGCGATGAGATGCTATCATTTTTTTCTGAGATAAGTATGTGCACATTTTTGTGGAAGTATGAAGGTTTATCTCTAGGGACTACGATAATATAACTGATGAATTGCACATTAGTGCATCCTTATTATTTGTATGCTTCAACTAATGCGTGATTCTGCTGATTTTTTTCTTGCTACAGATGAAATTTTAGTTAGGGAATTCTCCATACATTTGTAATCTGTCTGCTCTTTGTAGTTGTTCAAGTCAGAAATGTAATGTCCTGGCCATGCAGCAGAGTTGTTCGTTCAGTTTCCTTTTGATACCGAGTATTAGCACAATATGTGATTGTTATAAGTCGTCTAACCATTGTTCCTGTAATATAATAATTGTGTTGGCATCTGCCACCGTGATATTTTTGAGGGAAACAGCAGGATTCTGGACTCTGCTGCATATTTTTATTAATTTTCAAATAAATGGTACAAATAGGAATTCTTAAAAAGAAAATAAAGAGCTATACAGGGAAAAAATCGAAGGAAACTACAAGAAATAAACAAGAGATACAACAAAATACAGCAGGTACAAGGTGTGTAGATCATCTGAATGCTGCCACCCAGTGAGCCACGCCACTGTACTCCTTCCTCTGAGCTCTGTAAGTAGGCCATTTCATCTCCTCCTTGAAACACCGTCTGCAATTATACATATTTGGAGGAATTTGGTTGAAGATGAAATCATTTCTGGTAGTCCAGATTGCTCAGGAAATCAATAAAATAAAAACCCGCAAAAAATAAAAGGTAGGTTGATCAAATGCTTGAGTTGCTCAACTTCCTCCTGAACATCTGACTGGGCTGATGTCCAAGAAGGACAAATATATTGCCAGCACATTTTAGCAAATGGGCATAGGAAAAACAAGTGATCTCTTGTTTCCAGCATTTGCCTGTTACACATAACACAGGTATAATCCTGTAAAAAGAAGCTCTTTCTCTGTAGCATGGCCCTAGTATTCTGTCTGAGTGTCTGTTATTCACCAGAAGCCGCCACCGTGATATTAAACCATAGAACGTTGTCGTGAGATTTTTAACCTCCTTTTCTATGCTTAGTATGTTGTCCCAAACATATGTTTCCTCAAATTCCGCTTGGTTGTTTGGCTAGTTGAGCTTTCTTTAGATCAGGAAAAACATTCTCAAATCAAATTTGAATAACCACTAGTACATTCTGTACTAACCTAGTAAGCTTTCCACTGTTGGTTAACCCACATATCAAAATCTGTGATTTTGGCAGTGCAAAAGCCTTGGTAAGTTATCTTCTATAATTAGGTAGAAATTTAAATGCACGAGTCCTGCTGATTGCGAAAATAACATGCGAAACATTCTTGGTAAGAACAAAAAGAAAAGGTGCGCACTAATGCTAGTGAGAATTCAGTTGATCAGCTGGTTGAGATTATCAAGGTGAAATCTTGTACAGTACGTACGACATTTGGAACTGTTTTCTCCTGCGACCTGCATTCTTTACAATGACATGTTCAGTCATAGTGCGATCGCAGGTCTTGGGGGTACTCCAACAAGGGAAGAGACCAAGTGCATGAATCCAAACCACACGGAGTTCAAGTTCCCACAGATTAAGGCTCGTCCGTGTCACAAGGTAATGTGTGCATATTATATTTACCTGTCATGCAAAATTGCCTGGTCTGCACAATTGTTGTTCTAGTTGGCGCGTACTTTCGGGACATGGAGAGTTTTAACATTGACTAGCGTGCTGATAATTTGTGAGAAATAATAAGTGACAAGTGGATACTGTAACATTTGAGAACAACTTCTGAACTGTTACTAGTAACAAAAATGGAAAGCTGATGCAACGAAAAAGGAAACAAAAAAGCCATACTTTTTTTTGAGGTAGGAAAGAAAAGCCATACGAGACTGATGTTTCTCAGATGGGCCGGGCTCTGTCTATCTAACAGGCAGCAGCCCACCAACCTCACGGGCCAGCACTTACCAGTCCTAAAAGCTCCCACCGAGGGGGCGTTGGCGCTGCTGTGCAGCAGCATGCCTAACATTAGTCCCACCTCGCCAGTTTACAGGGAGCAGAACCAGCTTATAAGCCGAGGCGCAGCAGCAGGTAGCACGACCTTACTTGAACAGGATCTGTTCTATAGGCTCGTACCGCTGCATCCTTTACCAATAAGGAGGCAAGCACTTCAGTCTGGTTGATGCATTCTGACCTCTGGGCCAGAGCGTGATTAACGGCCAGGATTTCCCTGATGGGGCAATCCGACGGCTGTAGAGGATCGTCCCTGCCTGGCTCACACCTGTGCAGGGTGGCCCAGAGGTTGTCTGACAGACTACAAATATTTTTTCCCTTCTGTTTTTTAAGCCAGACTCTTTTTTTCAAAATAACTGAAGAAGTGATAGTTACTGTAGCAGCATCAACAAGATAAAAATGATCTACTGTCCACGCGATGAACAAGATGAAATGGGCCGGCAAAAACCACCACTAGTCACAATATGTTACTGTAGCTTGCTTCTAGCTGGCTTTCTACCAATTTTTTCCCTTCTGTTTTTTAAGCCAGACTCTTTTTTTCAAAATAACTGAAGAAGTGATAGTTACTGTAGCAGCATCAACAAGATAAAAATGATCTACTGTCCACGCGATGAACAAGATGAAATGGGCCGGCAAAAACCACCACTAGTCACAATATGTTACTGTAGCTTGCTTCTAGCTGGCTTTCTACCAATTTTTTCCCTTCTGTTTTTTAAGCCAGACTCTTTTTTTCAAAATAACTGAAGAAGTGATAGTTACTGTAGCAGCATCAACAAGATAAAAATGATCTACTGTCCACGCGATGAACAAGATGAAATGGGCCGGCAAAAACCACCACTAGTCACAATATGTTACTGTAGCTTGCTTCTAGCTGGCTTTCTACCAATTTTTTCCCTTCTGTTTTTTAAGCCAGACTCTTTTTTTCAAAATAACTGAAGAAGTGATAGTTACTGTAGCAGCATCAACAAGATAAAAATGATCTACTGTCCACGCGATGAACAAGATGAAATGGGCCGGCAAAAACCACCACTAGTCACAATATGTTACTGTAGCTTGCTTCTAGCTGGCTTTCTACCAATTTTTTCCCTTCTGTTTTTTAAGCCAGACTCTTTTTTTCAAAATAACTGAAGAAGTGATAGTTACTGTAGCAGCATCAACAAGATAAAAATGATCTACTGTCCACGCGATGAACAAGATGAAATGGGCCGGCAAAAACCACCACTAGTCACAATATGTTACTGTAGCTTGCTTCTAGCTGGCTTTCTACCAATTTTTTTTACTTGATAATCAGGGGCTCTCCCACCGGCTCCATTTTATATAAAAATGATCCCAGTTCAGTTTTTTTTGTAGCAGCAGAAAGTAAAACAGGAAACTTTCACTCAACTCTGGTCTAAGAAGTAAGAACAGCACTGTCCAGATACTGCACTCGTACAGCCCATATTTTCAGCAGTTATGACTGTACTAAGCAGCAGGAATCAAACACACGGAGGGAACAGATTACAACACTCAGGCCTGATCACATCACATGAATGCTATCATCGAGCTCTGGATGCAGCTTTAGGAACTGTACCAAAAATTCATGTCTGCCTCAATTAAAATGGACCCATCTTAGGCAAAGGCAGGAGCAGGGTACATGGCGAACCTTGCAAGAATCTGGAACTGAGTCACAAAGCCGAACAGAGGAGCAAGGTTCTGAAACAAAGCTCCCTGAACCGAACGGAGGGCCAAGCACACGGCTGACTGGGGAAACCAAGCCATGGTGCCCGTCGACTGGGTGGCGCGCATCGGCGCCTCCAGCCGCGGCGACTACCGGCGGATGAGACGAGGCGCTGAGCGAATGGGGGCAAAGGCGGGGCTCGCCGTACCTGCCTCGCCGGCGACTCACCACTCGCTCTTGGCAGGGCCAATGGGGGAGCCCCCGCCGTGCTCCTCTCCATCCCCTCCATTTCCTGCCTCGTTCCCTCGCCGGCAGCTCGCCTCCCCGCCCTCGTCCCGCTGCGCTGTGACAATGATGAACTGACACGTGCCTCCGCATATAGGAAAAAAAAAGCGTGGGCGCCCTGGAAACTGGGCGGGCCGGGCTTCAAACCCGGTAAAAAACGTCGCCCAAAGCCCACATGAGCGACAGGCCCGACGGACAAACCCACGAGAACATCGCTCTTTGACTCAAAAGAAAAAAAAAACGAGAACATCGGTCTGAGATTTCAATCCGCCGCCGCCGGAGCAATGGCGCTCGGCACCTGCGTCCTCCCTTCGTTCTCTCCCCAGGCTGCCGTCCTCCGCCGTACGTCCACCGTAGCCAGCGCAGCTGCAGCCTCCCGGATCGGCGGCTTCCTCTCCAGCAAGCCCTACGCGCTGCCGCCCTGGGCGTCGGGCCTTTCCCACGCCCCGTCCCACACCTTCTCCCTCGGCCACTTCCCGACCCCGATCCACCGGTGGAACCTGCCCGACCTGCCCAAGGGCACGGAGGTGTAGATCAAGCGGGACGACCTCGCCGGCATGCAGCTGAGCGGCAACAAGGCGCGGAAGCTCGAGTTCCTCGTGGCGGACGCCGCCGCGCGGGGCGCCGACTGCGTCGTCACCGCCGGCGGCATCCAGAGCAACCACTGCCGGGCCACCGCCGTGGCCGCCAAGTACGCCGGCCTCGACTCCTATCTGATACTCTGCACCCCCAAGCTCCTCGTGGACCGGGACCCCGGCCTGGTCGGCAACCTGCTCGTCGAGAGGCTGCTGGGCGCGCACATCGACCTGGTCTCGCAGAGAGAATTTTTGAAGTTTGGGAGCGTGGCTCTCACCGAACTGCTGAAGAAGAGGCTCCTGGAAGAGGGGCGGCGGCCGTACGTGATCCCTGCCGGCGGATCGAACGCACTGGGGAATTGGGGATACATCGAAGCAGTAAGGGAGATTGAGGAACAAATTCAGTCATCTGATGGTGGTCTTCAGTTTGATGACATTGTTGTCGCGTGCGGCAGCGGCGGAACCGTCGCCGGCCTCGCTTTGGGATCGCAGCTGAGTAGCCTGAAGGCCAAAGTCCACGCCTTCTCTGTCTGCTATGGCCCTAAATACTTCTATGACTGTGTTCAAGGTCTGATCGATGGGCTTCAGTCTGGTCTGGACTCACATGATATAGTCAGCATTGAAGATGCCAAGGGCTTGGGTTATGCCAAGAGCACGGGTGATGAACTTAGATTTGTGAAGGATGTCGCTGCGGCGACAGGCATCGTGCTCGATCCGGTCTACACCGGGAAGGCGGCTTACGATATGCTGAAGGACATGTCAGATAATCAAGCCAAGTGGGAAGGGCGAAAGGTCCTGTTTGTTCACACCGGTGGTCTCCTTGGGTTGTATGATAAGGTGGATCAGTTGTCGTCTTTGGCCGGTGGCTGGCGCAGAATGGACCTTGAAGAACCTGTGCTCCATGCAAATCTCAACTAGGACTGGCTGTTTATCTTTTTTGACTAGTGTTCCTGATTTTGTGCACCCACGACCACGAGGCCACGGCCATAGCATTTGAATACTACTCCCACCGTTCCAAATTACTCGTCGTGGTTTTAGTTCAAATTTGAACTAAAACCACGACGAGTAATTTGGAACGGAGGGGATACTTTACGGGAATTCATTTGTGTGTTTTTCTGCCAGGATGACTTGATCTGCAGTGCTAGCGGTTAACAAATCAATACTGAGGTTGAGTTTCGTGGTATTAAAAGTTTCTCTAATTCTTAGAGAATATGGAATAGTACCTTTAATAATAGACTTTCAAATAATTTGTTCTGTTCCTTTGTGTCATGCATTTGAAAATTTTGTCTTATCATTTATGGCAAAGCTTATCATCAATTGTAAAATTATGATTCTAAAACTTGTCTATTCTGGGGTTATCTTAAAGGAAATTGATTAAATCTATTCATATATCTTAAAGGAAATTGATTAAATGTATTCATATAACACTGGACGAGCACTTGGAGCATGGGCAAGATGTTTGCTGGAGACCCTCCAAATCAGGTAACTGTACATCTCAAAGTGCCTACAGAATCTTCTTACATTAACCAAAAATAAATGATACTATCACTGAGATGAACTTTAATCAGATTAGCCTCGGCTTTGTTAAACAAGTTTGGAAAAATGAAAATGTTCTTGCTAGTGTTCAGACTTTTGTTTGGAGACCACTTACTAAATCTTTGGCTGTTGCATGGGAGAATTTTAAAAAGTTTCTCCCAACTGCGATAGATTTGGAGATCTTGAAACAGACGAACACTAATTCTTCAACTGCCCTTACTCCAGAGCTATTTGGTTTCACTCTATCCATCCTTTTGAACTGAGGCCCACTCTGATGATAATTTCACATGTGCTAGTTTTATTCATACTATCTTTTCTCAAGCACCTGAGTCTTCTGTAATTGATTATGACCTCTATCTTCTCTGGCACATTTGGAAAGCTAGAAATGATCCAAGTTTTAAGGGGGAAAACACCACTATCCATTCTGTTCTGCACACTGCTAATGCGCATGTCGCTCTCACGCTCTAGCCCTTTGTGCAGAGACCTCCCTCCCCTGCCAGTCTAATGTTTTGCTGGTACCATCTATATTTAATGGAGCAGATCGACTGACAGACGGTGAACATCATCCGGCAGCAACTTGCTTCTATTTCTCAATCTCATGCTGCAGGTCTTGAAATTTACATTTGTGCCAACACGCCATGCATCTCTGCATGTATCAAAGTGCAAGCTCTGCTTCTCTGTAGCTGATGCAGAAGCTCATGCTTTACTTGTAGCCACACATATGTTCGATCAGCTTCAAATCAATAACTGCACCCTGTTATCTGATAATATAGCTGTTGTTCAAGCAATCGATGCGACATATTCCTAATGCCATCGGTTGAATGGAAACTCAGGCCAACCATCTCTTCGATCAGACAAGTGGGTCATGCCATTAGTGCAGGATTCCTTCACATATCTAGAGATTGAAATAATCAAGGATGTAACATGTTTATCTAATCAATGAATACCCCTGAGGTGTCTTCCTTAAAAAAACATGTGTGCTTAGAAACATGCTAATTTTACACATATAATTTGCTGTCCCAAATAAAGATACTTTGTACTGAATGTTGGGTCGAGCTCGTGAGCGTAACACATCATTAAGAGGGATTTACTGCATTTTAGTATTGATTAAGCGAATTTTATATTAAATTCTCACATAAGGAGAGGCTTGCAGTAGCGAAAAGGTTTGGTGACTAGACATAATATATCTATCTAAAAATAAAATGTTAGTTTAAGCTTAGCACATAGTTAATTAATCTTAAGTGACTTCCATACTATGCTAAACAATACTATGTGTGAATCGTGATACTCCTAAAAGTAGGCAAGATAATGTTTCATACTTGTAATCTTGCGCCACCCAAAAGCAGCAACCATTTACTTGTACTGAAAGCTAAGAATATTGAACCACCATGATATACCAAGACCAGCCACCAGTTTTCTAGTGTATTCAGGTGAACTCTTGCACTACAAGTTTAACAGATTTAGTTCATGGGCTACTATTCTAGAAGAAAAATTAAAAAGTCCATGTGCAGTCCTCATCAGTATATAATATAGTACTACGATGGTGATGGCGCTGAAATGCAGTTATCGCCGCGGGGATTTCAGAATTGGCAGCACTCACTCACATTATTCTTTTTCATGTTTCATACTTGTAAAGTGTGTGTATGTGTGTGAACTGCAATTCTCCTAGAAGTAGGTGAAATCATGTTTCATACTTGTAAAATTGCACCGCCCAAAATCAGCAACCGTATATATACTTGTACTAAAAGCTATGAATATTGAACTGCCATGCTATTCCAAAACCAGCTACCATTATTCAAGTGCGCTCTTGCACTGCAAGTGTAGCTGCCGTTACTAAAAACTAAGAATAGTTGATTCAGCTACTATTCCAGGAGAAAAAGAAGGTTCATCTGCAGTCCTCCACCAGTATAGATTATGTAATGATAGCGATGATGCCGAAATGCAGATTTTTGTTTTGTTTTTTGCTGTGGAGATTTCAGAATTGGCAGCACTCACTCACATGATTCTTTTTCATGGTTAGGTTTGGGGCCGGCCACGGCCTTGTCGAAAGGGGGAGGAGGTAGGAAGAGTAAGAAGAGGAAAGGGACAAGATACCAGAACAAAATGGCTGAAAAGCACCATGATTGGGTTGCAAGGAAGGAAGCCCAAGACATGTGGCAGGGGTGGAGGGGAAGAAGGGTACAGTGCACTGAACTTCACCTCGTGCCAAAAAGCAGGGCCTGATTGATGGTTACTTCCTCTCTAACCTAGACCCCTTTTTGTTTCCTCTCCCCTGCATACATACATCCCTGCCTTGCAGCCTCTGCTCTGCTCCCTCATTTCACCCCACCCCACCCCATGAGGCCATAACCCTCGGGCTCTATCATCAAGGCTTCCTGCCTTCCTCATGGGGTGGCTCCGCTCCCTCTTCTCCCCCCTGAGGAAGATCATTGTCCGCGCACATTCGGCGCGCAAATACCGTAAGATCGACCGACTTCTCGTCTTGTTTGCTTTGTTGTGGAAATCTTGATTTCTTCTGTTGTAGCATTGTGGACGGTTGGGGGGAATGGGGCTCTGTTTTTCTCTTCCTTGTGCCATTGTTGTTTGCTAGGCACTGACATTGTTGTGCTTGTTGGCAGGGAGGGGGATGAGGATCCTGTACAAGGACGTCAAGTCCTGCGAGGACGAAGATGTGCACGTCCTGTGGTCCATCCTGGTCGACTCGCACCGCCACCCGGCCATGGTGAAGCTGAAGCTCTAGGACGGCCATGGCGGCGGCACGCGGTTTTCGCCGTCGAGCCGGCGGCCATCATCTTTCGTGTGGAACTGCACAGTTTCAATGGCAATGCCGTCCGGGAAAAGACGAGCAGATACTTTCCTTGTGTGTGTGCGTGTGTGACACCGGTCTGATGTGTGCATCTAGTGACTTTGTGGGTGAGGTTGAGACGTCGCCTTTGCTTTGATGTGAGTGTGAGGTTGAGCTGATGTATCTGTATATAGAAAGCTCTGGGTGCCTTACCTAATGGTATTGAGTTTGGTTTCTTTTCCATTGTTTTTTGCTCAGTCATAATTTCTCGGTTGACTTGTGTGCTTGTTGTGTGTTTGCGCTTTCAATTGTTTGTGGATATTTGTATTATATTGTTGTGTATGGGTTTGTATAGCAGAGACATTGATGTCAAGATTGTAAAATAATGCGGTGGTTCTACCCATTTTTATAATTTATTTAATAGCTACCAAACTAATCGACCGACACATCTTGCATAATCTAAGAACAGAATAAAAGCGTTAAAGGATTTTAAAAGCTGGTTCATGGCAAAAAGAAAGTAATTTAAAAGACAAGTTTGAGAACTTCCATGGCACATCGGAATTTATCTCCTTTTAGAGCTAAAATCATATACATTATTGTAAAGGACACCAATACGGCTCGATGCACGTTGTCACGTTCACCGTTACATCAGCATAGACGACATCTGACGCACACGCACATTTTTGCACGGCGGACTAACGGCCTATCACGCGCTATGATCAGCTCACTCACGTTTGCACTTTACCTACGCCTCGTTATAAATTCATCAATCTATGATGAATACTAAGAGCATAAATCTTTTTTTTAAAGAGCATAATCCATCCTCTCTTCACCCGCAAAAAAAATCCATCATTTCTTAAAAAAGAGCATATTTTACATAAATGAACCTTCTATAATCCAAAGAGGCCTTAAAGAAAAACAAGAACTTCTTTAGTCAAAAGAATTATTATTTTTAGAGCAACCATAATGTTCACAGGGACACAAGCTATGTTCTGTGGGAAGGCGAGCCACATATTTCGTTCACACTCTAAGCTACAAGCAACTTTGACTAAATTATAAGCCTCGAAATTACATGACCTAGGGGGCGGAGCCAATGACATTCATATCAACATTTGTAAAGTAATGCACTGAATCTTAACCATTTTTTAATTTAACACTGTAGCTAGCTAACAAATCGACCTACACATCCTGCATAATCTGAGAAGTAACATAATAAAAGTGTTAAAAGGAATTTAAAAGCCAGTTTGCAAAAACAAAAAATGCAATTTGAGCAGACATGAGAACCTCCACGTCACATCTGATTTTCCACCCCGTTAGAGCCCAAATCATGTACATTATTATAAATGACACCAACACGTCGCGACCCACACGCACATTAGCACACACACCATCTACATGGTGCACGCGCAGTTTTGCACGGCAGACCAACGACCCGTCACGCACTATGACCAGCTCACTCACTTGCGCTTTGCCTTTACCGTGTTGTAAATTCATTAACCTATGATAAAAACTAAGAGCATAAACCCGTTCTTCAAACAAATAGCATAAATCCATTCTTTTGAAGAAAAGAGCATATCTCACGCAAATGGGTTTTCTATAATCTAAAGAGGCATTAAAGGGAAAAACAACAACTCTTTTTAGCTGAAAAAACAATTATTATAGCAACCGAGAAGCTTTATTGCACAGAGGGATACAAGCGATGTTCGGAGGGGAGGCTAGCCAGATATTTCGCCCACACTCGGAAGCTACAAGCAGCTCTGCCTGAATCATGAGTTTCAAAGTTAAGCGATGTGGATGCCAACACTAGTAAAACAATGCAGTGGTTCTTACCCATTTTTTTTCAATTTAATAGCTGGCTAACTAATTGACCTACACGTCCCGCATAATATGAGGAGTATAACAGAACAAAAGTGTTAAAGGATTTTAAAAGCCAGTCCGCAAACAAGAAAAGAAGTGATTTAGAAAGATAAGATTGAGAACTTCCAAGACACGTTGGAATTTTGCGCCGAGATCATATATATTACTGTAAAGAACAACACCAACGCGGTGCGGCGCGATCTGTGTTGAGTAAATAGGCAATTTTTCGATTAAATTAATCCATGAGTAAATCACTAGCATGGCATTGACTAAGTTGATGACGTAGTGACTCTGATCTAAACATGCACGTACTAAGCAAACAGTAGACAAATCTACACGTACTGCTAGTACTGCTAATATGAAAATAATCAGGAGCGGGATAAACGAGTTATACCCTCCAGTAGGCCACGCAGAGGCCGCGGCTTTGGTGGCAGCAGCGGCGTCCTTGGCGGCCTTCTTGTCGGCTTCAGCTTTCTCGGCGGCGGCACGGTCGGTGTCGGTGGACATGGTGATGATGAAGGCGACGCGGACGTAGAGGAAGTAGACGATCGGAAGCGAGCAGTCGCGTAATCGCTGCCCAAAAACCTATTCGCCCCTCACCCCGTACAGGAACCAGAAGGGCGTGGTTTCGGAGACCTGCTCTCCCGTCGACCGTGTACGCGGCGGACGGGATGGAGTCACCGGCGGCAGCAGCAGCGAAGGAACGACGGTGGGCGTGCGCGTGAGCAGATGTGATCTGTTCGTGGCGGCTAGGGTTAGGAGACACCGCATACTTATAGGCGCAGCCGCGTGGAGAGACGTGGGCTCGACCCACGTCCGAGTCCGTGACAGCCCACGATCCGACGTCTAAGATCGTGGCCCAGCTGTCAGAAAACTCCCCGTTAGTGACTGGCAAAAATAAGCGCGTAGGTGTGAGCTCGGCTCGGCTCAATCTCGCAACCCGCGGCGCGTCGTGACAAGGCGTGGCGTGGCGTGGCGAGGCGGGCGGCGGAGGAGGAGTGCGCGAGGGCCTCTTCTCTTCTCAAGCTCCAATAGCATGTAGAAGAGAAACCCTTATAAACCACTCCAACTCTCCTTCCACTTCCGGGGTGGGACTAAACTTCCCACTACACCTAGTGCCATATAACCCACATGGGCCCTTAGAGATTTTTCAGAAATTGCAATATGGGCCTAGAGCCCATCTCAGATTTCAGCAATCCCCCACCAGATCTCGAGGGGCCATTGTGTCCTCTGTTCCAATTGCTGTTTCGATATACCAGTGTTTCAGTGAAGACCTGTTAAGGTTGAACTTCACCTAGAACAAGTGGCTACACTCCTTCACAACTGAACAATGGACTATGCCTTGAATCGTCAGTTTAGCATAAAGAAGTTTCACTACATGTCTTACTAGTACTAGGCTGCCGAAGGCTGACCCCTCGGGTGGAGCATTAGGCACCCCAGGCTTTACACTTTATGCTTCCGGCTCGTATGTTGTGTGGAATTGTGAGCGGATAACAATTTCACACAGGAAACAGCTATGACCATGATTACGCCAAGCTATTTAGGTGAGACTATAGAATACTCAAGCTTTGGAACACATTAAGACCGTAGTCATCCTACCATACAGTATCGAGAGTATTGCATCTCCAACGGAGTGGGTTAGTATAGTTACTCTCCTTAGCTCACCACTGGCTTGTTTTCCCAGGTCCTAGTTCACGGGATCTCCGATCACATAGGTTGGGTTACCACCATGGCAACTCATGTGGGTCTCATACCCATCTCCCTCGATGCATTATCTATCACAACACGTGATAGCCCTTTTGTAAAGGGATCTGTCAGATTCTTAGCCGTATGGACATAGTCCAACGCTATCACTCCGGAGTTTCTTAATTTTCTGACAGCTTTTAATCTCATTCTTATGTGTTTGGTGGACTTCATGTTGTCCTTTGAACTCTTCACCTTGGTGATGACAGTCTGATTGTCACAGTTCATAAGGATAGCCGGAACCGGTTTATCGACCAATGGCAAGTCCATCAAAAGATCTCAAAGCCATCTTGCTTCAACACTAGATGTGTCTAATGCCGTTAATTCTGCTTCCATTGTCGATCTCGTTAAGATCGTTTGCTTGCAAGACTTCCAGGAAACAGCGCCACCTCCAAGAGTAAACATATACCCAGTTGTGGCCTTCATCTCATCAGCATCAGAGATCCAATTCGCATCACTATACCCTTCAAGTACCGATGGGTATCCGGTATAGTGAAGTTCATAGTTCATAATACCTTTCAGATAGCGCATAACTCTCTCAACAGCATGCCAATGTACATCACCCGGTTTGGAAACAAACCAGCTCAGTTTGCTCACAGCAAACGCGATGTCAGGCCTCGTTGCGCTCGCTAGGTACATTAGTGAACCAATGATTTGAGAGTATCTCAATTGATCTTTAGCCATGCCTTTGGACTTTCGAATCAATACGCTAGGATCATATGGTGTTTGAGATGGTGTGCAGTCCGAATATCCAAAACGACTCAACACCTTCTCAACGTAATGGGATTGCAGAAGTGTGATCCCACCCTCATTATCTCTCAGTAGCTTGATGTTCAAGATAACATCAGCCACACCAAGGTCTTTCATCTCAAAGTTCTGAGATAGAAACGATTTGACCTCCTCAATGCCTTTGAGGTTTGTTCCGAATATCAGTATGTCATCAACATACAAGCACAGTATAACTCCTTCGCCCCCACCATGGCGATAGTATACACATTTGTCAGCCTCATTAACAACGAAACCAACAGATGTCAGAGTTGTATTAAACTTATCATGCCATTGCTTAGGTGCTTGTTTCAGGCCATATAAAGATTTTATCAACCTACACACCTTTCTTTCCTGACCATCTATCACAAAGCCATCAGGCTGTTGCATGTAGATTTCCTCCTTTAGCTCTCCATTTAGAAAAGCCGTCTTAACATCCATCTGATGGACGAGAAGACCATGTGAGGCCGCCAACGAGAGTAATACTCGAATGGTGGTCAGTCTAGCCACAGGTGAATAAGTATCAAAGAAATCTTCCTCTTCTTGCTGGTCATAGCCCTTGGCCACAAGCCTAGCCTTGTACTTTTCAATTGTACCATCGGGCCTAAGCTTCTTTTTGAACACCCACTTACATCCCAGTGGTTTGCAACCATAGGGACGGTCAGTGATCTCCCATGTCCCGTTAGCCATGATGGAATCCATCTCGCTACGGACCGCATCCTTCCAGTAGTCAGCTTCTGGAGAGGCATACGCTTCTGAAATAGAAGTGGGAGTATCATCCACGAGGTACACGAAGAAATCATCACCAAAGGTCTTTGCAGTCCTTTGTCTCTTGCCCCTACCAAGGGTTTCCTCGTCATCCTCCTCAGGATTTTCATCATGTGTTTGTTCATAATATTCCATAGGGATGGCAGGTTCAGGAGTCTCCTCAGATTCCTGTCTAGAAGTGCTTTGCATATCTCTCATAGGAAAAATATCCTTAAAGAATGTAGCATCCTTAGACTCCATAATTGTACCGACCTTCTGGTCAGGTACCTCAGATTTCACTACTAGAAATCTATAACCAACGTTGTTCTTAGCGTAGCCCAAATTAATGCAGTCCACAGTCTTGGGTCCAAGCTTACGCTTTTTGGGGATCGGCACGTTGACTTTCGCCAAACAGCCCCAAGTGCGCAAGTACGAGAGTGTCGTCCTTCTCTTTGCCCATTTCTCATAGGGAGTGATCTCATTATCCTTTGTCGGAACTTTATTCAGGACATGACATGCCGTCAATATAGCCTCCCCCCATCATGCCTTGGATAAACCCGATGTATCTAACATGGCGTTAACCAAATCAGTTAGAGTACGGTTTTTCCGCTCGGCAACCCCGTTTGACTGGGATGAATAGGGAGGCGTCCTCTCATGAATAATGCCGTGTTCCGCACAGAAGGAATCAAACTCACTCGAGAAGTACTCTCCACCACGATCTGACCGGACTCGTTTAATTTTCTTTTCAAGTTGATTTTCAACTTCTGCCTTATAGATTTTAAAGTAGTGTAGAGCCTCATCTTTAGTATTTAACAGATACACATAGCAATATCTAGTGGAATCATCTATCAATGTCATGAAGTATCTCTTTCCACTTTTAGTCAACACACCATTCATCTCGCAAAGATCAGAATGTATGAGTTCTAATGGTGCCAGGTGTCTCTCCTCCGCGGCCTTATGAGGCTTGCGAGGTTGCTTAGCTTGCACACATGAAAGGCACTTAGAACCTTTGGCTAAAGTGAAACTCGGGATTAAATCCAACTTGGCTAGCCGCGTCATAACACCAAAACTAATGTGACAAAGACGTGAATGCCAAACTTCAGATTCATTAACATTCGAATGAATATGGTTCACGACTTTATTACAAAAATCTGCGAGGGAAAGGCGGAACATCCCTCCGCTCTCATAACCTTTTCCAACAAAGAGTCCATATTTTGTAACAACTAATTTATTAGACTCGAAAACCAACTTAAACCCTTCTCTACATAGAAGGGAGCCACTAACAAGGTTCTTCTTGATGGCGGGGACATGCTGCACGTTCTTCAGCTGCACGATCCTTCCCGAAGTAAACTTCAGATCGACCGTGCCAACACCATGAACAGAAGCACTCGCGCCATTCCCCATCAATACGGACCCGTGACCTGTGACCTGGTAAGAAGTGAACAATGAAATGTCAGCACACACATGAACACCTACACCTGTGTCCACCCACCAATCATTGGGTTGAAACACTGAAAAAACAGTAAATAAATTACCGTACCCAGATGCACCATTCTCATTGTTGCCCACAATCATGTTGACAGACTTGGAGTCCTCTCCTGACTTCTTGTACTTGTTTGGGCACTTGTTGGCCCAATGTTCAACCGAACCACAAGTAAAGCAGCCCTCGTCCTTCTTGTTCTTCTTGAAGGTCTTCTTACCCTTCTTCTTAAAGTCGGTATTGTGTTGGACACCGTTCTTTCCCTTGGACTTGTGGGAGTTGAAGTTCTTATGGTTCACCATGTTGGCAACAGAAGTCCCTTCGGCCCCTTTTCCGTGCGAGTCTTTTGCCCTCGAATTCTACTCAACACTCAGATGGCCAATGACATCCTCCACAGAGAATTCACGCCTCTGATGTTTCAGAGTGGTGGCAAAGTTCCTCCAGGAATTAGGGAGCTTAGCGATTATGCAGCCCGCGACAAACTTGCCCGGTAACTCGCACTTGAGAAGCTCAAGTTCCTTAACAATGCATATTATCTCATGAGCCTGCTCCAATACAGGACGGTTTTCAACCATCTTGTAATCGTGGAACTGCTCTATAATATACATCTCGCTCCCTGCATCGGCGGCCCCGAATTTAGATTCGAGCGCCTCCCACAAGTCCTTGGCGACATGCACATGTAAATATGCGTCGACCAGTTTATCTCCGATCACGCTAAGAACCGCTTCGAGAAACACAACGGTAGCCTCCTTGAACGCCTTCTCCTGTTCAGGAGCAATCGTTCCCGTGGAGACACTGGTGACCCAGAACACGTTCATAGCCGTGATCCATAACGTGGTCTTAGTCTGCCAACGCTTGAAGTATGTACCGGTAAACTTATCCGGTTTCAGTGCAGCGGCAAAGCCACTTGCCGAGAAATTCCTACACATAATAGGTTTTTGGATTGTTGAGTAAATAGGCAATTTTTCGATTAAATTAATCCATGAGTAAATCACTAGCATGGCATTGACTAAGTTGATGACGTACTGACTCTGATCTAAACATGCACGTACTAAGCAAACAGTAGACAAATCTACACGTACTGCTAGTACTGCTAATATGAAAATAATCAGGAGCGGGATAAACGAGTTATACCCTCCAGTAGGCCACGCAGAGGCCGCGGCTTTGGTGGCAGCAGCGGCGTCCTTGGCGGCCTTCTTGTCGGCTTCAGCTTTCTCGGCGGCGGCACGGTCGGTGTCGGTGGACATGGTGATGATGAAGGCGACGCGGACGTAGAGGAAGTAGACGATCGGAAGCGAGCAGTCGCGTAATCGCTGCCCAAAAACCTATTCGCCCCTCACCCCGTACAGGAACCAGAAGGGCGTGGTTTCGGAGACCTGCTCTCCCGTCGACCGTGTACGCGGCGGACGGGATGGAGTCACCGGCGGCAGCAGCAGCGAAGGAACGACGGTGGGCGGCTAGGGTTAGGAGACACCGCATACTTATAGGCGCAGCCGCGTGGAGAGACGTGGGCTCGACCCACGTCCGAGTCCGTGACAGCCCACGATCCGACGTCTCAGATCGTGGCCCAGCTGTCAGAAAACTCTCCGTTAGTGACTGGCAAAAATAAGCGCGTAGGTGTGAGCTCGGCTCGGCTCAATCCCGCAACCCGCGGCGCGTCGTGACAAGGCGAGGCGTGGTGTGGCGAGGCGGGCGGCGGAGGAGGAGTGCGCGAGGGCCTCTTCTCTTCTCAAGCTCCAATAGCATGTAGAAGAGAAACCCTTATAAACCACTCCAACTCTCCTTCCACTTCCGGGGTGGGACTAAACTTCCCAATACACCTAGTGCCATATAACCCACATGGGCCCTTAGAGATTTTTCAGAAATTGCAATATGGGCCTAGAGCCCATCTCAGATTTCAGCAATCTGCACGCGCATTGTCACGTTGCCGTCACATCAGCACACACACACACGACATCTTCACGGCGCACACGCAGTTTTGTAAGTGCTACGTCTTGAGCTTGCGTTGGTTTTCCCCGAAGAGGAAGGGATGATGCAGCAAAGTAGCGTAAGTATTTCCCTCAGTTTTTGAGAACCAAGGTATCAATCCAGTAGGAGCCCACGCTCAAGTCCCTCGTATCTGCACAAAGCGATAGCTACTCGCAACCAACGCGATTAGGGGTTGTCAAGCCCTTCACGGTCACTTACGAGAGTGAGATCTGATAGATACAATATTTTTGGTATTTTTGATATAAGGATGCAAAGTAAAAAGTAAAAGCAAAGTAAATAGCAAAACAATATAAAAGTGATGGAGATTGACATGATGAGAATAGACCCGGGGGCCATAGGTTTCACTACTGGCTTCTCTCAAGAGCATAAGTATTCTACGGTGGGTGAACAAATTACTGTTGAGCAATTGATAGAATTGTGCATAATTATGAGAATAACTAGGCATGATCATGTATATAGGCATCACGTCCGTGACAAGTAGATCGAAACGATTCTGCATCTACTACTATTACTCCACTCATCGACCGCTATCCAGCATGCATCTAGAGTATTAAGTTAAAAATAGAGTAACGCCTTAAGCAAGATGACATGATGTAGAGAGATAAATTCATGCAATATGAAATAAACCCCATCTTGTTATCCTTGATGGCAACGATACAATACGTGCCTTGCTGCCCCTTCTGTCACTGGGTAAGGACACCGCAAGATCGAACCCAAAGCTAAGCACTTCTCCCATGGCAAGAACTACCAATCTAGTTGGCCAAACCAAACGGATAATTCGAAGAGAGTTGCAAAGATAACCAATCATGCATAAAAGAATTCAGAGAAGATTCAAATATTATTCATAGATAGACTTGATCATAAACCCACAATTCATCGGTCTCAACAAACACACCGCAAAAAGAAGATTACATCGAATAGATCTCCACAAGAGAGGGGGAGAACTTTGTATTAAGATTCAAAGAGAGAGAAGAAGCCATCTAGCTACTAACTATGGACCCGAAGGTCTGAGGTAAACTACTCACACTTCATCGGAGGGGCTAGGATGATGTAGAAGCCCTCCGTGATGACGGCCCTCTTCCGGCGGAGCTCCGGAACAGGCTCCAAGATGGGATCTCGTGGATACAGAAAGTTGCGGCGGTGGAATTAGGGTTTTGGCTCCTGTTCTGATCGTTTGGGGGTACGTGTGTATATATAGGAGGAAGGAGTATGTCGGTGGAGCACCGAGGGGCCCACGAGGCAGGGGGCGCGCCCTAGGGGGGGCGCCCCCACCCTCGTGACCACCTCTTTGATCCCTCGCAGTAGGGTCCAAGTCTCCTGGATCACGTTCGGTGAGAAAATCACGTTTCCGAAGATTTTATTCCGTTTGGAGTCCGTTTGATATTATGTTTATCCGAAACACTGAAATAGGCAAAAAAATAGCAATTCTGGACTGGGCCTCCGGTTAATAGGTTAGTCCCAAAAATAATATAAAAGTGGAAAATAAAGCCCAATATAGTCCAAAACAGTAGATAATATAGCATGGAGCAATCAAAAATTATAGATACGTTGGAGACGTATCAGGCATCCCCAAGCTTAATTCCTGCTCGTCCTCGAGTAGGTAAATGATAAAAAGAGAATTTTTGATGCAGAGTGCTACTTGGCATAATTTCAATGCAAATCTTCTTAATTGTGGTATGAATATTCAGATTAGAAAGATTCAAGACAAAAGTTTATATTGACATAGAAAATAATAATACTTCAAGCATACTAACAAAGCAATTATTGTTGGAAATATGCCCTAGAGGCAATAATAAAATGATTATTATTATATTTCCTTGTTCATGATAATTGTCTATTATTCATGCTATAATTGTGTTATCCGGAAAGCATAATACATGTGTGAATACATAGACCATAACATGTCCCTAGTGAGCCTCTAATTAACTAGCTCGTTGATCAATAGATAGTCATGGTTTCCTGACTATGGACATTGGATGGCATTGATAACGGGATCACATCATTAGGAGAATGATGTGATGGACAAGACCCAATCCTAAGCATAGCACAAGATCGTGTAGTTCGTTTGCTAGAGCTTTTCCAATGTCAAGTATCATTTCCTTAGACCATGAGATCGTGTGACTCCCGGATGCCATAGGAGTGCTTTGGGTGTACTAAACATCACAACGTAACTGGGTGACTATATAGGTATACTACAGGTATCCCCGAAAGTATCTGTTGGGTTGACACGGATCGAGACTGGGATTTGTCACTCCGTATGATGGAGAGGTATCTCTGGGCCCACTTGGTAATGCATCATCATAATGAGCTCAATGTGACCAAGTGTTTGGTCACGGGATCATGCATTACGGTACGAGTAAAGTGACTTGCCGGTAACGAGATTGAACGAGGTATTGGGATACCGACGATCGAATCTCGGGCAAGTAACGTACCGATTGACAAAGGGAATTGAATACGAGATTGATTGAATCCTCGACATCGTGGTTTATCCGATGAGATCATCGTGGAACATGTGGGAGCCAACATGGGTATCCAGATCCCGCTGTTGGTTATTGACCGGAGAGTCGTCTCGTTCATGTCTGCGTGTCTCCCGAACCCGTAGGGTCTACACACTTAAGGTTCGGTGACACTAGGGTTTTTGAGATATTAGTATGCGGTAACCCGAAAGTTGTTCGGAGTCCCGGATGAGATCCCGGACGTCACGAGGAGTTCCGAAATGGTCCGGAGGTAAAGATTTATATATAGGAAGTCCAGTTTCGGCCATCGGGAAAGTTTCGGGGGTAATCAGTATTATACCGGGACCACCGGAAGGGTCCCGGGGGTCCATCGGGTGGGGCCACCTATCCCGGAGGGCCCCATGGGCTGAAGTGGGAGGGGAACCAGCCCCTGGTGGGCTGGTGCGCCCCCCATGGGCCTCCCCCTGCGCCTAGGGTTGGAAACCCTAGGGGTGGGGGGCGCCCCACCTGACTTGGGGGGCAAGTCCCCCCCCTTGGCCACCGCCCCCCTTGGAGATGGGATCTCCTAGGGCCGGCGCCCCCCTAAGGGGCCCTATATATAGTGGGGCGAGGGAGGGCAGCCACACCAAAGCCCTTGGCGCCTCCCTCCCCCCTCGTAACACCTCTCTCTCTCGTTGGAGCTTGGCGAAGCCCTGCCGAGATCACCGCTGCTTCCACCACCACGCCGTCGTGCTGCTGGATGTCCATCAACCTCTCCTTCCCTTGCTGGATCAAGAAGGAGGAGACGTCTTCCCCAACCATACGTGTGTTGAACGCGGAGGTGTCGTCCGTTCGGCACTTGGTCATCGGTGATTTGGATCACGACGAGTACAACTCCATCAACCCCGTTCCCTTGAACGCTTCCGCTCGCGATCTACAAGGGTATGTAGATGCACTTCCCTTTTGCCTCGTTGCTAGATGACTCCATAGATTGATCTTGGTGATGCGTAGAAAATTTAAAAATTCTGCTACGTTCCCCAACAGTGGCATCATGAGCTAGGTCTATGCGTAGTTTCTATGCACGAGTAGAACACAAGTTGTTGTGGGCGTCGATTTTGTCAATTTGCTTGCCGTTACTAGTCTTATCTTGATTCGGCGGCATCGTGGTATGAAGCGGCCTGGACCGACCTTACACGTACGCTTACGTGAGACTGGTTCCACCGACTGGCATGCACTAGTTGCATAAGGTGGCTAGCGGGTGTCTGTCTCTCTCACTTTAGTCGGATCGGATTCGATGAAAAGGGTCCTTATGAAGGGTAAATAGAAATTGGCATATCACATTGTGGTTTTGGCATAGGTAAGAAACGTTCTTGCTAGAAACCTATAGCAGCCACGTAAAAAACTTGCAACAACAATTAGAGGACGTCTAACTTGTTTTTGCAGCATATGCCGTGTGATGTGATATGGCCAAAAGGATGTGATGAATGATATATGTGATGTATGAGATTGATCATGTTCTTGTAATAGGAATCACGACTTGCATGTCGATGAGTATGACAACCGGCAGGAGCCATAGGAGTTGTCTTAATTTATTTATGACCTGCATGTCAACTTATACGTCATGTAATTACTTTACTTTATTGCTAAACCATTAGCCATAGTAGTAGAAGTAATAGATGACGAGACAACTTCATGAAGACACGATGATGGAGATCATGGTGTCATGCCGGTGACGATGATGATCATGGCGCCCCGAAGATGGAGATCAAAAGGAGCAAAATGATATTGGCCATATCATGTCACTATTTGATTGCATGTGATGTTTATCATGTTTTACATCTTATTTGCTTAGAACGACGGTAGCTTAAATAAGATGATCCCTCACAATAATTTCAAGAAAGTGTTCTCCCTAACTGTGCACCGTTGCGAAGGTTCGTTGTTTCGAAGCACCACGTGATGATCGGGTGTGATAGATTCTGACGTTCGAATACAACGGGTGTAAGCCAGATTTACACACGCAATACACTTAGGTTGACTTGACGAGCCTAGCATGTACAGACATGGCCTCGGAACACAGAAGACCGAAAGGTCGAACGTGAGTCGTATAGAAGATACGATCAACATGAAGATGTTCACCGATGATGACTAGTCCGTCTCACGTGATGATCGGACACGGCCTAGTTGACTCGGATCATGTATCACTTAGATGACTAGAGGGATGTCTATCTGAGTGGGAGTTCATTAAATAATTTGATTAGATGAACTTAATTATCATGAACTTAGTCTAAAAACCTTTGCAAAATGTCTTGTAGATCAAATGGCCAACGCTCATGTCAACCTCAACTTCAACGCGTTCCTAGAGAAAACCAAGCTGAAAGCTGATGGCAGCAACTATACGGACTGGGTCCGGAACCTGAGAATCATCCTCATAGCTGCCAGGAAAGCATATGTCCTAGAAGCACCGCTAGGTGAAGCACCCATCCCAGAGAACCAAGACGTTATGAACGCTTGGCAGTCGCGTGCTGATGATTACTCCCTCGTTCATTGCGGCATGCTTTACAGCTTAGAACCGGGGCTCCAAAAGCGTTTTGAGCAACACGGAGCATATGAGATGTTCGAAGAGCTGAAAATGGTTTTCCAAGCTCATGCCCGGGTCGAAAGATATGAAGTCTCCGACAAGTTCTACAGTTGTAAGATGGAGGAAAATAGTTCTGTCAGTGAGCACATACTCAAAATGTCTGGGTTGCACAACCGCTTGTCCCAGCTGGACATTAACCTCCCGGACGAAGCGGTCATTGACAGAATCCTTCAGTCGCTCCCACCTAGCTACAAGAGCTTTGTGATGAACTACAATATGCAGGGGATGGTGAAAACATTCCTGAAGTATTTTCAATGCTGAAATCAGCGGAGGTGGAAATCAAAAAGGAACATCAAGTGTTGATGGTCAATAAAACCACTAGTTTCAAGAAAGGCAAGGGTAAGAAGAACTTCAAGAAGGACGGCAAGGGAGTTGCTGCGGCCGGTAAATCAGTTGCCGGGAAGAAGTCAAAGAATGGACCCAAACCTGAGACTAAGTGCTTTTATTGCAAGGGAAAGGGACACTGGAAGCGGAACTGCCCCAAATACTAAGCGGACAAGAAGGCCGGCAACACTAAAGGTATATGCGATATACATGTAATTGATGTGTACCTTACCAGTACTCGTAGTAGCTCCTGGGTATTTGATACTGGTGCAGTTGCTCATATTTGTAACTCAAAACAGGAGCTGCGGAATAAGCGGAGACTGGCGAAGGACGAGGTGACGATGCGCGTTCGGAATGGTTCCAAGGTCGATGTGATCGCCGTCGGCACGCTACCTCTACATTTACCTACGGGATTAGTTTTAAACCTCAATAATTGTTATTTAGTGCCAGCTTTGAGCATGAACATTGTATCTGGATCTCGTTTAATACAAGATGGCTACTCATTTAAATCCGAGAATAATGGTTGTTCTATTTATATGAGAGATATGTTTTATGGTCATGCCCCGCTGGTCAACGGTTTATTCTTAATGAATCTCGAACGTGATGTTACACATATTCATAGTGTGAATACCAAAAGATGTAAAATTGATAATGATAGTCCCACATATCTGTGGCACTGCCGCCTTGGTCACATCGGTGTCAAACGCATGAAGAAGCTCCATACAGATGGACTTTTGGAGTCTCTTGATTTCGAATCATTTGACACGTGCGGACCATGCCTCATGGGTAAAATGACCAAAACTCCGTTCTCCGGAACAATGGAGCGAGCAACCAACTTATTGGAAATTATACATACTGATGTGTGTGGTCCAATGAGCATTGAGGCTCGCGGTGGCTATCGTTATGTTCTCACTCTCACTGATGACTTAAGTAGATATGGATATGTCTATTTGATGAAACACAAGTCTGAGACCTTTGAAAAGTTCAAGGAATTTCAGAATGAGGTAGAGAATCAACGTGACCGAAAGATAAAATTCTTACGATCAGATCGTGGGGGAGAATATTTAAGTCACGAATTTGGTATGCACTTAAGGAAATGTGGAATCGTTTCACAACTCACGCCGCCTGGAACACCTCAGCGTAACGGTGTGTCCGAACGTCGTAATCGCACTCTATTGGATATGGTGTGATCTATGATGTCACTCACTGATTTACCGCTATCATTTTGGGGATACGCTCTAGAGACAGCTACATTCACTTTAAATAGGGCACTGTCTAAATCCGTTGAGACGACACCGTATGAATTATGGTTTGGGAAGAAACCTAAGCTGCCGTTTCTAAAAGTTTGGGGATGCGATGCTTTTGTCAAGAAACTTCAACCTGAAAAGCTCGAACCCAAGTCGGAAAAAATGTGTCTTCATAGGATACCCTAAGGAAACCATTGGGTATACCTTTTACCTCAGATCCGAAGGCAAGATCTTTGTTGCCAAGAACGGGTCCTTTCTGGAGGAAGAGTTTCTCTCGAGAGAAGTAAGTGGGAGGAAAGTAGAACTCGATGAAGTACTGCCTCTTGAACCGGAAAGTAGCGCAACTCAGGAAGATGTTCCTATGGTGCCTGCACCGACTAGAGAGGAAGTTAATGATAATGGTCAAGGTACTTCGGATCAAGTTTCTACTGAACTTCGAAGGTCCACAAGGACACGTTCCACACCAGAATGGTATGGCACCCCTGTCCTGGAAATCATGTTGTTAGACAACGGTGAACCTTCGAACTATGAAGAAGCAATGGCGGGCCCAGATTCCAACAAATGGCTTGAAGCCATGCAATTCGAGATAGGATCCATGTATGAAAACAAAGTATGGACTTTGACAGACTTGCCCGATGATCGGTGAGCGATAGAGAATAAATGGATCTTTAAGAAGAAGACGGACGCGGATGGTAATATTACCATCTATAAGGCTCGACTTGTCGCTAAGGGTTATCGACAAGTTCAAGGGGTTGACTACGATGAGCCATTCTCACCCGTAGCGAAGCTGAAGTCCGTCCGAATCATGTTAGCAATTGCCACATACTATGATTATGAGATATGGCAAATGGACGTCAAAACGGTATTCCTTAACGGCTTCCTTAAGGAAGAATTGTATATGATGCAGCCGGAAGGTTTTGTCGATCCTAAGAATGCTAACAAGGTATGCAAGCTCCAGCGCTCCATCTATGGGCTGGTGCAAGCATCTCGGAGTTGGAACATTTGCTTTAATGAAATGATCAAAGCGTTTGGGTTTATGCAGACTTATGGAGAAGCTTGCGTTTACAAGAAAGTGAGTGGGAGCTCTGTAGCATTTCTCATATTATATGTGGATGACATACTTTTGATGGGAAATGATATGGAACATTTGGACAGTATTAAGGCCTACTTGAATAAGTGTTTTTCAATGAAGGACCTTGGAGAAGCTGCTTACATATTAGGCATCAAGATCTATAGAGATAGATCGAGACGCCTCATAGGTCTTTCACAAAGCACATGCCTTGATAAGATATTGAAGAAGTTCAATATGGATCAATTCAAGAAGGGGTTCTTGCATGTGTTGCAAGGTGTGAAATTGAGCTCAGCTCAATGTCCGACCACGGCAGAAGATAGAGAAAAGATGAGTGTCGTCCCCTATGCCTCAGCCATAGGGTCTATCATGTATGCCATGCTGTGTACCAGACCTGATGTAAACCTTGCCGTATGTTTGGTAGGAAGGTACCAAAGTAATCCCGGCATGGAAAACTGGACAGCGGTCAAGAACATCCTGAAGTACCCAAAAAGGACTAAGGATATGTTTCTCATATATGGAGGTGACGAGGAGCTCGTCGTAAAGGGTTACGTCGACGCTAGCTTCGACACAGATCTGGATGACTCTAAGTCACAAACCGGATACGTGTATATTTTGAATGGTGGGGTAGTAAGCTAGTGCAGTTGCAAGCAAAGCATCGTGGCGGGATCTACATGTGAAGCGGAGTACATGGCAGCCTCGGAGGCAGCGCATGAAGCAATCTGGATGAAGGAGTTCATCACCGACCTAGGAGTCATACCCAATGCGTCGGGGCCGATCACTCTCTTCTGTGACAACACTAGAGCTATTGCCCTTGCCAAGGAGCCCAGGTTTCACAAGAAGACCAGGCACATCAAGCGTCGCTTCAACTCCATTCGTGAAAATGTTCAGGATGGAGACATAGATATTTGCAAAGTACATACGGATCTGAATGTCATAGATCCGTTGACTAAACCTCTTCCGCGAGCAAAACATGATCAACACCAGATCTCTATGGGTGTTCGATTCATCACAATGTAACTAGATTATTGACTCTAGTGCAAGTGGGAGACTGTTGGAAATATGCCCTAGAGGCAATAATAAAATGATTATTATTATTATATTTCCTTATTCATGATAATTTTCTATTATTCATGCTATAATTGTGTTATCCGGAAATCATAATACATGTGTGAATACATAGACCATAACATGTCCCTAGCGAGACTCTAATTAACTAGCTTGTTGATCAATAGATAGTCATGGTTTCCTGACTATGGACATTGGATGTCATTGATAACGGGATCACATCATTAGGAGAATGATGTGATGGACAAGACCCAATCCTAAGCATAGCTCAAAGATCGTGTAGTTCGTTTGCTAGAGCTTTTCCAATGTCAAGTATCATTTCCTTAGACCATGAGATCGTGTGACTCCCGGATGCCGTAGGAGTGCTTTGGGTGTACCAAACATCACAACGTAACTAGGTGACTATAAAGGTATACTACAGGTATCCCCGAAAGTATCTGTTGGGTTGACACGGATCGAGACTGGGATTTGTCACTCCGTGTGACGGAGAGGTATCTCTGGGCCCACTCGGTAATGCATCATCATAATGAGCTCAATGTGACCAAGTGTTTGGTCACGGGATCATGCATTACGGTACGAGTAAAGTGACTTGCCGGTAACGAGATTGAACGAGGTATTGGGATACCGACGATCGAATCTCGGGCAAGTAACATACCGATTGACAAAGGGAATTGAATACGGGATTGATTGAATCCTCGACATCGTGGTTCATCCGATGAGATCATCATGGAACATGTGGGAGCCAACATGGGTATCCAGATCCCGCTGTTGGTTATTGACAGGAGAGTCGTCTCGGTCATGTCTGCGTGTCTCCCGAACCCGTAGGGTCTACACACTTAAGGTTTGGTGACGCTAGGGTTTTTGAGATATTAGTATGCAGTAACCCAAAAGTTGTTCGGAGTCCTGAATGAGATCCCGGACATCACGAGGAGTTCCAGAATGGTCCGGAGGTAAAGATTTATATATAGGAAGTCTAGTTTTGGCCATCGAGAAAGTTTCGGGGGTAATCGGTATTGTACTGGGACCACCGGAAGGGTCCCGGGGGTCCACCGGGTGGGGCCACCTATCCCAGAGGGCCCCATGGGCTGAAGTGGGAGGGGAACCAGCCCCTGGTGGGCTGGTGCGCCCTCCATGGGCCTCCCCCTGCGCCTAGGGTTGGAAACCCTAGGGGTGGGGGGCGCCCCACCTGACTTGGGGGGCAAGTCCCCCCCTTGGCCGCCGCCCCTCCTTGGAGATGGGATCTCCTAGGGCTGGCGCCTCCCTAGGGGCCCTATAAATAGTGGGGGGAGGGAGGGCAGCCACACCAAAGCCCTTGGCGCCTCCCTCTCCCCTCGTAACACCTCTCTCTCTCTCTCTCTCTCGTTGGAGCTTGGCGAAGCCCTGCCAAGATCACCGCTGCTTCCACCACCACGCCGTCGTGCTGCTGGATCTCCATCAACCTCTCCTTTCCTTGCTGGATCAAGAAGGAGGAGACGTCTTCCCCAACCGTACGTGTGTTGAACGCGGAGGTGCCGTCCGTTCGGCACTTGGTCATCGGTGATTTGGATCACGACGAGTATGACTCCATCAACCCCGTTCCCTTGAACGCTTCCTCTCGCGATCTACAAGGGTATGTAGATGCACTCCCCTTTCCCTAGTTGCTAGATGACTCCATAGATTGATCTTGGTGATGCGTAGAAAATTTAAAATTTCTGCTACGTTCCCCAACAATTATGTCTTCTCAAAATAACATGGCCAAAGAAAGTTATCCCTACAAAATCATATAGTCTGGCTATGCTCCATCTTCCCCACACAAAGTATTTAAATCATGCACAACCCCGATGACAAGCCAAGCAATTGTTTCATACTCTAACTTTTTCAAAACTTTTTCAATCTTCACGTAATACATGAGCGTGAGCCATGGATATAGCACTATAGGTGGAATAGAATGGTGGTTGTGGAGAAGACAAAAAAGGAGAAGATAGTCTCACATCAACTAGGCGTATCAACGGGCTATGGAGATGCCCATCAATAGATATCAATGTGAGTGAGTAGGGATTGCCATGCAACAGATGCACTAGAGCTATAAATGTATGAAAGCTCAACAAAAGAAACTAGTGGGTGTGCATCCAACTTGCTTGCTCACGAATACCTAGGGCAATTTGAGGAAGCCCATCATTGGAATATACAAGCCAAGTTCTATAACGTAAAATTCCCACTAGTATATGAAAGTGACAACATATGAGACTCTCTATATGAAGAACATGGTGCTACTTTGAAGCACAATATATGAGACTTGCTATATCATGGTGCTACTTTGAAGCACAAGTGTGGAAAAAAAGGATAGTAGCATTGCCCCTTTTTTTTGGGGCCTTCTTTTTTTTCTTTGGCCTTTCTCTTTTTTGGGGGGACAATGCTCTATTGAATGATGATCATCACACTTCTATTTATTTACAACTCAATGATTACAACTCAATACTAAAACAAAGTATGACTCTATATGAATGCCTCCGGCGGTGTACCGGGATATGCAATGAATCACGAGTGACAAGTATGAAAGAATTATGAACGGTGGCTTTGCCACAAATACTATGTCAACTACATGATCATGCTAAGCAATATGACAATGATGGATGTGTCATGATGAACTAGATGGTGGAAAGTTGCATGGCAATATATCTCGGAATGGCTATGGAAATGCCATAATAGGTAGGTATGGTGGCTGTTTTGAGGAAGGTATATGGTAGGTGTATGATACCGGTGAAAGGTGCGCGATATTAGAGAGGCTATCAAGGGTGGAAGGGTGAGAGTGCGTATAATCCATGGACTCAACATTAGTCATAAAGAACTCATATACTTATTGCAAAAATTTAGAAGTTATCAAAGCAAAGTATTACGCGCATGCTCCTAGGGGGATAGATTGGTAGGAAAATACCATCGCTCGTCCCCGACCGCCACTCATAAGGAAGACAATCAATAAATAAATCATGCTCCGACTTCATCACATAACGGTTCACCATACGTGCATGCTACGGGAATCACAAACTTCAACACAAGTATTCTTTAAATTCACAACTACTCAACTAGCATGACTTTAATATTATCACCTCCATATCTCAAAACAATTATCATGCTTCAATCTTTTCTTAGTATTCAACACACTCAAAAGAAAGTTTCACAAATCTTGAATACCAAGCATATTATTATCAGGCAAATTACCATGCTATTAAGAGACTCTCAAATTAATTTAAGTGAAGCATGAGAGATCAATAGTTTCTTTAAAACGAATGCACCACCGTGCTCTAAAAGATCTAAGTGAAGCACATAGAGCAAAATTATAACGCTCAAATGATATAAGTAAAGCACATAGAGATAAGTGAAGCACATAGAGCAAAATTATCTAGCTCAAAAGATATAAGTGAAGCACATAGAGTATTCTATCAAATTTTAATTCATGTATGTCTCTCTCAAAAGGTGTGTACAGAAAGGATGATTGTGGCATACTAACAAACAAAGACACAAATAATACAAGACGCTCCAAACAAAACACATATCATGTTGGTGAATAAAAATATAGCTCCAAGTAAATTACCGATGGAAGTGGACGAAAAGAGGGGATGCCTTCCGGGGCATCCCCAAGCTTTGACTTTTTGGTGTCCTTGGATTATCTTGGGGGTGCCATGGGCATCCCCAAGCTTAGGCTCTTGTGAAGGAAATATGCCCTAGAGGCAATAATAAAGTTATTATTTATTTCCTTATTTCATGATAAATGTTTATTATTCATGCTAGAATTGTATTAACCGGAAACATAATACATGTGTGAATACATAGACAAACAGAGTGTCACTAGTATGCCTCTACTTGACTAGCTCATTAACCAAAGATGGTTATGTTTCCTAACCATGGACAAAGAGTTGTTATTTGATTAACGGGATCACATCATTAGGTGAATGATCTGATTGACATGACCCATTCCATTAGCTTAGCACCCGATCGTTTAGTATGTTGCTATTGCTTTCTTCATGACTTATACATGTTCCTATGACTATGAGATTATGCAACTCCTGTTTGCCGGAGGAACACTTTGTGTGCTACCAAATGTCACAACGTAACTGGGTGATTATAAAGGTGCTCTACAGGTGTCTCCAAAGGTACATGTTGGGTTGGCGTATTTCGAGATTAGGATTTGTCACTCCGATTGTCGGAGAGGTATCTCTGGGCCCTCTCGGTAATGCACATCACTTAAGCCTTGCAAGCATTGCAACTAATGAGTTAGTTGCGGGATGATGTATTACGGAACGAGTAAAGAGACTTGCCGGTAACGAGATTGAACTAGGTATTGGATACCGACGATCGAATCTCGGGCAAGTAACATACCGATGACAAAGGGAACAACGTATGTTGTTATGCGGTCTGACCGATAAAGATCTTCGTAGAATATGTAGGAGCCAATATGGGCATCCAGGTCCCGCTATTGGTTATTGACCAGAGATGTGTCTCGGTCATGTCTACATTGATTCTCGAACCGTAGGGTCCGCACGCTTAAGGTTTCGATGACAGTTATATTATGAGTTTATGAGTTTTGATGTACCGAAGGAGTTCAGAGTCCCGGATGAGATCGGGGACATGACGAGGAGTCTCGAAATGGTCGATACGTAAATATCGATATATTGGACGACTATATTCGGACTTCGGAAAGGTTCCGAGTGATTCGGGTATTTTTCGGAGTACCGGAGAGTTACGGGAATTCGCCGGGAGAAGTATTGGGCCTTATTGGGCCATACGGGAAAGAGAGAGGGGCTGCCTAGGGCAGGCCGCGCGCCCCCCCAAGGCCTAGTCCGAATTGGACTAGGGGGAGGGGCTGCACCCCTTCCTTGTTTCCTACTCCTACTACATGGAAGGACTCCTAGTTGGACTAGGAAAGGGGGAATCCTACTCCCGGTGGGAGTAGGACTCCCCTAGGGCGCGCCATAGAGAGGGCCGGCCCTCCCCTCCTCCACTCCTTTATATACGGGGGCAGGGGGCACCCCATAGACACACAAGTTGATCTTCGTGATCGTTCCTTAGCCGTGTGCGGTGCCCCCCTCCACCATATTCCACCTCGGTCATATTGTAGCAGTGCTTAGGCGAAGCCCTGCGACGGTAGAACATCAAGATCGTCACCACGCCGTCGTGCTGACGGAACTCCTCCCCGACGCTTTGCTGGATCGAAGCCCGGGGATCGTCATCGAGCTGAACGTGTTCCAAGAACTCGGAGGTGCCGGAGTAACGGTGCTTGGATCGGTCGAACCGTGAAGACGTACGACTACATCAACCACGTTGTGCTAACGCTTCCGTTGTCGATCTACAAGGGTATGTAGATCACACTCTCCCATCTTGTTGCTATACATCACCATGATCTTGCGTGTGCGTAGGAAATTTTTGAAATTACTATGTTACCCAACATCTTGCCACTCCTTGTTCCATAATCTATCAAAAGAATTCACCCAAAACTTTAAAACTTCACAACACAAAACTCAAGATAGAAAACTCGTGAGCTCCGTTAGCGAAAGAAAACAAAAGACCACTTCAAGGTACTGTAATGAACTCATTATTTATTTATATTGGTGTTAAAACTACTGTATTCCAACTTCTCTATGGATTATAAACTATTTTACTAGCCATAGATTCATCAAAATAAGCAAACAACACACGAAAAATAGAATCTGTCAAAAACAGAACAGTCTGTAGTAATCTGTAGCTAGCGCAATATCTGGAACCCCAAAAATTCTAAAATAAATTGCTGGACGTGAGGAATTTATCTATTAATCATATTCAAAAATAATTAACTAAATAGCATTTTTCAAATAAAAATGACAGCAGTTCTCGTGAGCGCTAAAGTTTCTGTTTTTTACAGCAAGTTCAACAAGACTTTCCCCAAGTCTTCCCAACGGTTCTACTTGGCACAAACACTAATTAAACACAAAAAATACAACCAAAACAGAGGCTAAATAATTTATTTATTACTAAACAGGAGAAAAAAGTAAGGGATAAAAATAAAATTGGGTTGCCTCCCAACAAGCGTTTTTCTTTAAAGCCTTCTTAGCTAGGCATTGATAATTTTAATGATGCTCACATGAAAGACAAGAATTGAAGCACAAAGAGGGCATCATAAAACATGTGACAAACACATCTAAGTCTAACATACTTCCTATGCATAGGCATCTTTAGGCAAACAAATTTTCAAGCCAAGCAAAAACTAGCATATGCAAGGATGCAGAAAGAAACAATAGCAATCTCAACATAACGAGAGGTAATTTAGTAACATGAAGATTTCTACAACCATATTTTCCTCTCTCATAGTAATTACATGTAGGATCATAAGCAAATTCAACAAAATAGCTATCACATACAATATTTTCAACATGATCCACATGCATGCAAAGTTGACACTCTTCCAAAATAGTGGGATTAACATTAACTAAAGTCATGACTTCTCCAAACCCACTTTTATCAAGATTTTCATAAGATTGAACATTCTCCAAATATGTGGGATCTAAAGTTGACACTCTTCCGAACCCACTTTCAATAATATTGCAAACACTATTATCAATCTCATATTCATCATGGGGTTTAAATAAATTTTCAAGATCATAAGAAGAATCACCCCAATCATAATCATTGCAACAAGTAGTAGACATAGCAAAACTAGCATCCCCAAGCTTAGGGTTTTGAATCTTATTAGCACAATTGACATCAAGAGAATTTATAATAAAAGCATTGCAATCATGCTTTTTATTCAAAGATCTATCATGAGTCACTTCATAAAGCACTTCATCACGATTTTCAGATTTACGAATTTTAGGCAAAAGCTTATAAAGATAATCTAGTGCATCCAAATCACTAGGAATTGGTTCATCATAATTGGATCCCTTAAAAAGATTGGCAAGCGGATGAGGATCCATAGATCTTAAGTTTTCTATTTAGTAATAAATAAACAACTATTCCAACCATACGAGCAAACAAGAAACGGGCAAAAAAGAGGCAAACAGAGAGGGAGGATAGAGAGAGAGGGCGAATAAAACGGCAAGGGTGAATTGGGGGGAGAGGAAAACGAGAGGCAAATGGCAAATAATGTAATGCGACAGATAGGGATTGTGATGGGTACTTGGTATATTGACTTTTTGCGTAGACTCCCCGGCAACAGTGCCAGAAATCCTTCTTGCTACGTCTTGAGCTTGCGTTGGTTTTCCCCGAAGAGGAAGGGATGATGTAGCAGAGTAGCGTAAGTATTTCCCTCAGTTTTTGAGAACCAAGGTATCAATCCAGTAGGAGCCCACGCTCAAGTCCCTCGTACCTGCACAAAGCGATAGCTACTCGCAACCAACACGATTAGGGGTTGTCAAGCCCTTCACGATCACTTACGAGAGTGAGATCTGATAGATACAATATTTTTGGTATTTTTTATATAAGGATGCAAAGTAAAAAGTAAAAGCAAAGTAAATAGCAAAACAATATAAAAGTGATGGAGATTGATATGATGAGAATAGACCCGGGGGCCATAGGTTTCACTACTGGCTTCTCTCAAGAGCATAAGTATTCTACGGTGGGTGAACAAATTACTGTTGAGCAATTGATAGAATTGTGCATAATTATGAGAATATCTAGGCATGATCATGTATATAGGCATCACGTCCGTGACAATAGATCGAAACGATTCTGCATCTACTACTATTACTCCACTCATCGACCGCTATCCAGCATGCATCTAGAGCATTAAGTTAAAAACAGAGTAACGCCTTAAGCAAGATGACATGATGTAGAGAGATAAATTCATGCAATATGAAATAAACCCCATCTTGTTATCCTCAATGGCAACAATACAATACGTGCCTTGCTGCCCCTTCTGTCACTGGGTAAGGACACCGCAAGATCGAACCCAAAGCTAAGCACTTCTCCCATGGAAAGAACTACCAATCTAGTTGGCCAAACCAAACGGATAATTCGAAGAGAGTTGCAAAGATAACCAATCATGCATAAAAGAATTCAGAGAAGATTCAAATATTATTCATAGATAGACTAGATCATAAACCCACAATTCATTGGTCTTAACAAACACACCTCAAAAAGAAGATTACATCAAATAGATCTCCACAAGAGAGGGGGAGAACTTTGTATTGAGATTCAAAGAGAGAGAAGAAGCCGTCTAGCTACTAACTGTGGACCCGAAGGTCTGAGGTAAACTACTCACACTTCATCGGAGGGGCTAGGATGATGTAGAAGCCCTCCGTGATGACGACCCTCTTCCGGCGGAGCTCCGGAACAGGCCCCAAGATGGGATCTCGTGGATACAGAAAGTTGCGGCGGTGGAATTAGGGTTTTGGCTCCTGTTCTGATCGTTTGGGGGTATGTGTGTGTATATAGGAGGAAGGAGTACGTTGGTGGAGCACCGAGGGGCCCACGAGGCAGGGGCGCGCCCCCTAGGGGGGCGCCCCCCACCCTCGTGACCACCCCTTTGATCCCTTGCAGTAGGGTCCAAGTCTCCTCGATCACGTTCGGTGAGAAAATCACGTTTCCGAAGATTTTATTCCGTTTGGACTCCGTTTGATATTATGTTTATCCGAAACACTGAAATAGGCAAAAAATAGCAATTCTGGGCTGGGCCTCCGGTTAATAGGTTAGTCCCAAAAATAATATAAAAGTGGGAAATAAAGCCCAATATAGTCCAAAACAGTAGACAATATAGCATGGAGCAATCAAAAATTATTGATACGTTGGAGACGTATCAGTAAGCCCAACGTGTTAGAATACAAGTTGTATAGGGATAGGAAAGTGGTTTAACTTGTATCCCTGTCTATCTCTTCTTCTCTCCCGTATCTTCTGTAAACCTCCCGAGAGGATCATGATCGATCTTTCAACTTGTACATCAAGGCATTGGCCATATATATACTGTTGGAAATATGCCCTAGAGGCAATAATAAAATGGTTATTATTATATTTCTTTGTTCATGATAATTGTCTATTGTTCATGCTATAATTGTATTATCCGGAAATCGTAATACATGTGTGAATACATAGACCACAACACGTCCCTAGTGAGCCTCTAGTTGACTAGCTCATTGATCAAAAGATAGTCATGGTTTCCTGACTATGGACATTGGATGTCATTGATAACGGGATCACATCATTAGGAGAATGATGTGATGGACAAGACCCAATCCTAAGCATAGCTCAAAGATCGTGTAGTTCGTTTGCTGTAGCTTTTCTGAATGTCAAGTATCATTTCCTTAGACCATGAGATTGTGCAACTCCCGGATACCGTAGGAGTGCCTTGGGTGTGCCAAACGTCACAACGTAACTGGGTGACTATAAAGGTACATTACAGGTATCTCCGAAAGTGTCTGTTGGGTTGGCACGAATCGAGACTGGGATTTGTCACTCCGTATGATGGAGAGGTATCTCTGGGCCCACTCGGTAATGCATCATCATAATGAGATCAATGTGATCAAGTGGTTGATCACGGGATCATGCATTACGGTACGAGTAAAGTGACTTGTCGGTAATGAGACTGAACAAGGTATTGGGATACCGACGATCGAGTCTCGGGCAAGTAACGTACCGATTGACAAAGGGAATTGTATACAGATTGATTGAATCCTCGGCATCGTGGTTCATCCGATGAGATCACCGAGGAGCATGTGGGAGCCAACATGGGTATCCAGATCCCGCTGTTGGTTATTGACCGGAGAGTCATCTCGGTCATGTCTGTATGTCTCCCGAACCCGTAGGGTCTACACACTTAAGGTTTGGTGACGCTAGGGTTGTTAGGAAGACTTGTATGTGATTACCGAATGTTGTTCGGAGTCCCGGATGAGATCCCGGACGTCACGAGGAGTTCCGGAATGGTCCGGAGGTGAAGATTTATATGTAGGAAGTTGTCATACGGTCACCGGAAAGGTTCGGGGGCATATCGGTATTGTACCGGGGCCACTGAAAGGGTTCCGGGGGTCCACCGGGAGGGGCCACCTCTCTCGGAGGGCCTAATGGGCTGTAGAGGAAAGGGAACCAGCCCTACATGGGCTGGCCGCATCCCCCCCTTGGGCCCATGCGCCTAGGGTTGGGGGGGAAACCCTAAAGGGGGCGCCCCCCTTGCTTGGGGGGAAAGCCCCCTCCCCTTGGCCGCCGCCCCCCTCTAGGTCTCATCTAGAGGGGGCCGGCCCCCTTCCTCCTTCCCCTATAAATAGAGGGGCAAGGGGAGGGCTGCACACAACATCTAAGGCGCAGCCCCTCCTCTTCCCAACACCTCTCCTCCTCCGTAAGAGCTTGGCGAAGCCCTGCCGGAGTACTGCAGCTTCACCACCACCACGCCGTCGTGCTGCTGTTGGAGCCCTCTTCCTCAACCTCTCCCTCCTCCTTGCTGAATCAAGGCGCGGGAGACGTCCTCGCTCCGTACGTGTGTTGAACGCGGAGGTGCCGTCCGTTCGGCGCTAAGATCTTCGGTGATTTGGATCACGACGAGTACGACTCCATCAACCCCGTTCTCTTGAACGCTTCCGCTCATGATCTACAAGGGTATGTAGATGCACTCCTCTCTCCCTCATTGCTAGATGACTCCATAGATTGATCTTGGTGATGCGTAGAAAATTTTAAAATTCTGCTACGTTCCCCAACAGTGGCATCATGAGCTAGGTCTATGCGTAGTTACTATGCACGAGTAGAACACAAAGCACTTGGGTCAGATGATGCAACAAATTATAGAAGCATTGTAGGTGCATTATAGTACTTGACTCTTACACGTCCTGATATTTCATATTCTGTTAACAAAGTATGTCAATACTTGCATGCTCCTACTACTTCTCATTGGACAACAGTCAAAAGGATTTTGAGGTATCTCAAGTTTACAGAGGGACTTGGTCTTCAGATTGTCAAGTCTTCATCTATGCTTGTGTCAGCCTACTCTGATGCAGATTGGGCAGGGTATGCTGATGATAGAAGGTCAACAAGTGGTTTTGCTGTATTTCTAGGAACAAATCTTGTGTCATGGAGTGCAAGAAAACATGCAACAGTCTCAAGGTCAAGCACTAAGGCTGAGTATAAAGCTTTGGCTAATGCAACGGCTGAAGTAATGTGGATTCAGACATTGTTACATGAACTTGGAATTAAAGTTCCACAGGTTGCAAGATTATGGTGTGATAATATTGATGCAACCTATCTTTCAGCTAATCCTGTTTTTCATGCACGGACAAAACATATTGAAGTTGATTTTCACTTTGTCAAAGAAAGAGTGACACGCAAACTGCTTGATATAAGGTTTATTCCAACAAGTGATCAACTTGCTGATGGATTCACAAAGCCTCTGACAATGAGGAGGTTATATGATTTCAAGTACAATCTCAACCTTGGCAAACAGGGTTTAGATTGAGGGGGAGTGTTAGAATACAAATTGTATAGGGATAGGAAAGTGGTTTAACTTGTATCCATGTCTATCTCTTCTTCTCTCCTGTATCTTCTGTAAACCTCCTGAGAGGATCATGATCGATCTCTCAACTTGTACATCAAGGCATTGGCCATATATATACATCGCGGCCCGAGACAAAGGGTTCTACGCTTCCTCATACAACGGCCCGTCACGCGCTATGACCAGCTCGCGCACGTTTGCGCCTTACCTTTGCCGTGTTGTAAATTCATTATTTGATAAAATCTAAGAGCATAAATCAACTCTTATAAAAAGCATAAATCCATTCTTTTGAAGAAGAGAGCATATCTCACATGAATGTTTTTTTTTCTTCTGTAATCCAAAGAGGCTCTGAAGGAAACCACAACCCTTATTCCGGCCCATTTCACTCTCTCTCTCTCTCTCAGTCTCTCTCCTACGACCCCGGCCCAAGAGGGAAACCACAACCACCCCACCTCCCCTCTTCCTCCTCCTCCCCAAATCACAAACACCGAAGAAGAGAGGAGACGAGAAAGGGGATCGCCGCCGCCGCCGCCGCCGTCGCCCAGGATGACGTCGATGCTGTCCGCGTTCTCGTCGTGGTTCGTGAACCCGCGCCGCAACCCGCTGGCCCGCATCCACATGCTCACCATCTCCAACCGCCTCAAGAACTACGGTAACCTCCGATCCGATCCGATACTTCGTCGTCTCAATCGTACTGTAGATCTGATCTCCGCGCGAGACCTGGTGATCTGAATGCGTGCGTGCGTGATTGCTCCAGGCCTGAGGTACGACGACCTGTATGACCCCTACTTCGATCTGGACATCAAGGAGGCGCTCTGCAGGCTGCCCCGGGAGGTGGTCGACGCCCGCCACCAGCGTCTCAAGCGCGCCATGGACCTCTCCATGAAGCACCAGTACCTCCCCGACGACGTCCGGGTCCGTCCCTCTCCCTGCCCCCTCCCGCCCCGCCCTCTAATCTGCGCGGATCTTTCTCGATTCGCGTGCCCACGTGCCTCCGGTTTGTGGGATGTGGATATGGCGTACGATTTACCTGATCGATCCTGGCCTTCTCGAGGGCCTGTGCGGTAGCTGCGATTTCTCTTTGTGTTATGGCTGATGAGAAATTGGATCTTTTGCCCCACTTTACTTCTCCATAAGATCATTTGCCCCCCCCCCCCCTGAGAGGCTACCGGGGGGGGCCCGGGGCCCCTGTCATTGAGACAATCACAGGGCAAATCATCCAATCCCCCGGCTGATGGTTGCGCGTCTAGCGAAATGAATGGGGAAAGTGAGGTGCATAGTGCATTTCGGTTGCGTATGTGGTCTAGATGAATCTACTGGGATGGTGTCTCGGATGCTCCATTCGGTTCATCCACGCTGCATTGCAATTCGCACTATTGTTTGTTGCCTAAGAAACCGGTGAATTAGATGCTGGAGATTTCAATAGTTTGGAGGAGAGAAGTTGTACCCAGCAATTATGGAATTCATATCTGAGTGAGAAATGGTCATGGTTTAGGTTTGAATAGAATTTGAAATGTCACATGAGAATAAAGGATTAGGTTTGATAATAAAGCATAAAATTGTTGAAATCTATTATATTATACTAGCGAGTCAGATTATTGTTCACAATTTTTGCACGGTTTAATTAGTCCTGTGGTCTTATGGTGTCATTTTTCAGTATGTAGTTTGAATCGCTATTTATGATGCATCGATTGTTTCGAGGTTTATATGTATTTTGGTGTACAAAGTTCTTTCTCTGGATGCATTTTGCTTAGATGGGTTTGAATGAATACCCAGCCTGTTGATTTATTCTTCAGTGCTGAAGATGTTATAGATTATTTCCCCCCTGAAGATCCATTAACTCATATGACCTGTGAAGTGCTGATGTGTGAGAAACAGGTCATTATGAACTAACCATTCTTTCAGGTTCAGTAATCAGCTGTTGATTACCATTACACTAGCTATTATCAAACATATGTAATAAACACAGGTCTTCTGAAACCTTTATTTTTTCTGTACAGGCACTACAGACACCATTCAAAAGCTATTTGAGCGACATGCTGGCTCTGGTAAGTGCATTTGCTGATGCTTGCCTTTTGTATTTTCATGTATTAATAACTTACGATATTCTGTATGCTGCTTTGAAATATTTACCCACTTCAAGTACAAGTGTGCTACATTTCGGTCATGCTGTAGACTTCAGCCTTGCACTTTTCTGCATCACCGTGTTTATGCAACATGTATAGATTAGCTTCAACTGCCAATCCGTTAATAGTGTTTGGTACTATGAGCCGGACGGAGAATGGACCTTCTGATACAAACTCATTTGTCTGATTTGACGAATGGAGTGGGTTGATCCATCATCCCAAAACCATTGGATGGCCCCATGATTGGGCAATCCATCATAGGATGAGGTGTGATGCCTCAAATTAAACACCCTATGTGTTTTATGTAAAGCAGTTTCATCAAGTTCCTCCCTAAACCATGCTATCTTGTAGTTTTCTTATCCTTTACATCTTTGACCCTGAATATTAATCTCGCTCCTTACTTTTCTTGGCCATTTTGCATTTAGAGCATGTTTTGTGAGATGAGTAGTTGAGTACAAGATGGTACAAGCATACAGCCATAAAATTTGTGAATTCATGATCTATGTATGTAAGGTGGGACTGATGTATATAGCATCCCAACACCTCTGCCAACTTAGTTTGGCAGTTCCTAGAACTAATTATTATTTCTACATACAAGTATTTCTCCAAACAAGACTGGTGTTAACCTAAATAATTCCTGGGCTTCAAGCCGGTGTTTTGATATTATCCTGTGAAGCTATTTACCATTTCAATACCATTAAGACCTGTTCCAAGTTGGCTAATGTTTTGATCTCACATTCTGTTGCAGGTGAAAAAGGAGGCAGCAGAGCGTAAAGCACTGGGAGCCCTTCCTCTCTACGAGAGAACCCTTCCTTGAAGACATTTTCCTTGATATGCGCCACAGCTTTTGCTCCTTGTAGCATCACAATGCATGAAATAAAATGCAGATTATGACACTGTTCCTCCTTCGGGTTTCATGTCCATTGCCTGTAGCAGTTTCTTGTGCCCCTTCCCAAATTAATTGCGACAGAATTTCTGTTGCTGTTGCTGATATAAAAGTTTATTTTGGTTGATGGAATTGTTGCTATAGAAGTCTGAACAACTCTGCTCTTGGTCTTTTTTCCATTGAGCAACGTTTTTGTTGCTTGCTTCTGGGTTTACGCTGCCCATTTCGACAGATCTGTGGTGCTAGTGATCTGCTATGTTCCGTGAATTGTTCTTCCGAGCTTGCCTACAGATGTTTCTTTCTCAAAGTTCTACAGTGCCGTAAACCAACTACAAATTGTCCTAGTAAGAACTTGAAAGAAAATCCAAATATGCATGCACAAGAGGGTGCATAAGGTATCATTGTTCATACTCCAACTAGCCCGTTACCTGTCCCCTGTCTTCTCACCCCCCATGTTGGGGTAAATCACCCTGTTGCAGTACGTTTTGTTTTGTTTTGTTTTTCAAGTTCTTCCTTCTCCGTTTCATCTCCATTGGGTCAAGCTTGCTCGTGAAGGATGCCGGTGCTCTTGCATGGCCCCCGCATGTGCTTTACGTCTTATACGCTGATGTCCTTTCCCTATTCAGGATCATGCTCTCATCAACACATGTAGCATGCACGTCAGGCCATGGTGCCCTAGCGAGGCTCCATTAACGTGGATCGCTGATCACCGGTGAGAGAGGGATCTGGGCCGTGGTTGCCGGAGATGGGCGTGGAGTCAACTGGCTGGAGGTTCGGGGGGAAGGAAGGCGATGGCCCATTGTGCCTTTCTCTTTTGGATCTCTTTTTCACTTGTTCTGAAATTTTAGAGATTCCTCCGTTCCTAAATATAAATATTTTTAGAGATTCTAGTATAGACTACATACAAAGCAAAATGAGTGAATTTACACTCTAAAATATATCTATATGTATATATCCGTGTGTAGTGCTTTGAAATCCCTAAAAAGACTTATATTTAGGAACAGAGTAAGTACTTTTCACGATGATAACTTAGTTTGTTTTGGTAAAAAAAAGTTTTTTTATAGATTAAAGGAAATATTTTAGTCAAGTCGTTCCTCGGTGACGTCCTTCCTGGTGGGAAGCATTACATGACTGTTGCCAATCCAACAAGCAGAGCGTTGGCTAGTTCTACCATAGCAAGCAACGAAAGATGTGTCACGAGAATTTGTTTTATTGAGACTCTTCTGGTTTTCTCTCAAGGATGATGCGGAAGTATGGTTTAATTGATTACCATACGGTAGTATAATCAGCTGGAAAATGTGTGCAGAGAGGTTTGTGGCTAAATTCCTTCCTGGCTCTAAAATCACCAAACTAAGAAGAAATCTTAATTCCTTTGTTCAAGGAGTAGAAGAGAGTTTATATGAAGCTTGGGAGAGATGCTCTAAAATTTTAAATCTTTTCCCTAACCATGGTTATGCTGACTGTTATACACCATATGTTCTATCATGGAATTAATGATGAATCCAAGTCTACTCTTGATTTGAGTGCAAGTGGGCGTTTTATGGCTTTAAATCTTGAAGAAGGAAAATCACTCATCGAAATAATTATGACTACTAAGGAGCAATGGAATATTGAATAACCAGTGAAGCCAACATGAAAAATCTATCATGTTGAAGAAATGGAAGAATTTGAAAATGTTGCTCAAGAAAAAGGTAAACCTATTGAATAAGTTATTAATGAAAAAGTGGATATATTTAGTATTTATCAACAGGAAGACGAGCTTAGAGAGACGATGAATAAATTTAAGCTTCACCAAGAGAATTTCAACAAGGATCTTCGAAGGTGTATTTACCATAATGAAAAGGTTATATCTTATCTCTCTGAAGAAGTAGATGGCTTGAGTCATGCCATAAAAAATCTTGATAAACATTCCTGCATGATAGAAACTCAATGCTCGCAAATTTCTGAAACTCAATCTTCGATTCTTGCCCAACTTGATAAAGATAATCTTGTTTCTTATAACTGGATTGACACTCGTAGTGGTAAAAAAAGGCATGACCCTAAAGGACCTGCATGGTACGAGAAGGAACAAGCAGCAAACAGGAGAGAAAGTCAGAGCCAGACCCAAGAAGATAAAGAAGTCCTCTACGACAATCCAGAACAGGAAGAACCCGTCCGACAAGATGCACAAGATAATGAAGTAGAAGGGGAGAATGACAAACAAGTTGATCCCAACACAGAAACCGTCGATGGTGAATGAAGAAGAAGAAGCTGCCGCAGAAGCTGATAGAACTGTAGAACCTAGGTGGAAAAAGAGACTAGACCACCCTATCCAACAAGGGGTGGAAACAATCAAGCTTCGAGGAATCAAGATAAAGGTAAAGAGAAGGAGAAAGAAAAAGATAAATGTAAAACAAAGAAAAACCTCCCTTACCCTATAACTGTTAGACCACCTTCAAATGATGAACTCTTGAAAATCTTAGAGTTCCATTGCATGTGACCGAAATATTAAACATTCCCACTTTTGCTAAGTTCATGTGTGATATTGTTAACAATAAAAGAAGTTTGAATCTGAAAGAATAGGTGACTATGATAACAAAGTACCCATTTGAGGACAAGGTACCTAGGAGACCCAGGTATACGTACAATCTCTTGTTCAATTAGTAATCTCGATATAAATAACGCTCTTTGTGATATTGGAGCTGGAGTCAGTGTGATGCCCCTAGCTCTCTATCACAAATTGAATTTGGAGAATGCGTTCCCACAGGTATAACCTTGCAGGCACCATACATCGGCGGCTTGCCAGGCCACGAGGCAGAGCAGCGGGTCCGCGCCGAAGACAAGGCCCAACCACCATACCAAATTGCCGACACCTCCTCATCCTGCCGCCATCACCATGGATCTGGTAGCTTAGCTAGCTTGCTAGTACTTGATTGATCGGTCGATCTTGGTCGGGAATCAAAGGAGATGAGGATGGATGGAGGTTTATATATGTAAAAACAAATCAAAGCTTAAAAATGTACTTTTTATGATGATAGCCTAGTTTGTTTTGGTATAGAAGGGATTCTTATGTATCAAAGGAAATAGTTTATGTCAAGTCCTTGCTCATGGGAAGCATCTACATGACTATTGCCAATCCAAGAAGCAGTGCGTTGGCTAGTTCTACCATATAGCAAGCAAAGTTGTGTGGCTACAAGGATTTTGTTCTCTCTGCTAATCTTCACAAACCTCATGTAGCTAGTAACCAAATTACTGACCTGATGTATGTTATGGACCAAACGACACAGAACTGACTATAAATTACAACGTAAAATGGTAGGTGAGAAAAAGAAGCATTCTCCCTGTCAATAACTTTTTTTTTCGAGGGACTGTCATGAATATTTTGGACTGCACCAACTAAACACCCCAAGGCCAAGCCAGCTAGCACTTGGCATGCTACACATACACTATCAAGGGAAAGGTAACATCAGCTTTGTACAAAATATCAGTAGAGTTTCCTCTGTTTTAAGGACATCCAGAACATGCAATTAATATATTCTACAAGCTCCATAATAGGTCACATGCATAATCATATCTAACAGTTAACCAAATATGAATCTCAACAAAATATTTCTAGCAAATGAATAGTTAACCGACATATGGTGAAATAAAAGCTTCAAATACTCCATAACAGTTCAACACGACATAATGACCTCTAAAGTGTTATCAACAACATAGCCCTAATGTAAGGTATAAATGCGTGGGTTGTGCAGTGAAGAATAAACTGAAGGTGCTACTCCCATAGCACCTCGATGCATGCATGTTGCGGCAAGGTTTACCTGGAAACATTAAAAGAACAAGAGGGTGAGTACAAAGACTCAACAAGTACATAAAGGATTAATAAACAATGCACATGTCAAAACACTAAGTCTCTATTCAGCATCATGCACTCATCAACACATGTGTTGGTGTAATACATGCTTACATGGTCATCTCATCTCATTTAATTGGGTATACAGGTATCACTTGAGTGGACCCTCGTCGGCATCTACTCACTCCAACATGTGGAGATTGCCTCCAAAGTGGGCGGCAACCCTACCTTGTAGTTCTCAATGTGCCTACAGAAGTAGGCTACACTTTTTCCATTGCCATCATGAGTGCAAAGTCAAAATTAAGACCAACCAAACACCCCCTTAGTAGCCTCATTGTGCCCTTAGAAACGAGTTCTTTTTTCATCCCGGTGACATTCAAGAAATAAACACTTTCTTCCATTGCTATCATGAGTGCAAAGTCAAATTTAAGGTGACCATTGAAGAGTGACACTACAAGCAGTGTGTGAGGCTACCTAATTGATGCCTGAACCAAACATATGCAAACTAGCTAGAAACACGAAACTAACCCATCTTGGGCAGAAAACTAAAGGTGATATCCCCACAAGTAAAAGAAAAAAACACACAAAAGGTGGTATGCAACAATAGCTGCAAAACAGATCATACCTAGTTTCAACATCTACATGTGAAAAGATCGCCATTCAAGTCAAAATCGCGGAGATGCTTGGTGCCTGAAACAGCATGTTGACAGCTAGCAGTTGTAGAACGAAACCGAGCATCTCTTGCAGCCCTGTTATCTATCTGAAGCCTCCTATGTTGTTCTGCCAAGAACTCATCGCTGTAAACACCGGCCTCGATATGAAATGTCATCAGCTCCAGCACTCTCGCGTTCAATACAAAGAATTCGGCAAAGTTAACATGCGGCCACGTGCCCAGATATGTTTCCAGCACCACAATCTTCAGACGGATGTCATGGCATCTTATAAAATCCTTGTGTTTACGACGCCACCAATTTGTTTCGGATGATACACTGGACTGAAAATAAAGATAAATAAAAACATTAACTATGCTTGCATGCATGAATAGCTAGAATACCAAAGTTACGAAATCACCACCTTGACGTGTAGCTCCTCCAAGTTTGGAAATAATCTCATCAAGCGGACAATGTTGTCCAAAATAAGTTGGTCCATATTGACGGCTATACTCCTGACATTATTGCGCACCACCTTAGTCGTCGGGCTATCATCAAACAATCCCTTAATGCAGCATGTGTTACAAAATTAGGCCAAGGGCGGATGAAACACAATTTCTCCTCAAAGAAGAAACTAATACAAGTATAATGCAAGTTAACTGGAAGCCTCTCCCTGAAGACAAGACATATAAATTAAGGCCATGATTAATTAGTAACCTGACGAAATCCCTGCAAATCAGCAAGGAAGTCCAAGGCGTCCACTTTAAGCGCGGTGTATACACTACCAGAATTTGATACGTTGCCGACGGCCCATCACCGTCGGCATAGGGCCAAAAGCCGTCGGCAAAGGGTTACGCCGACGTCCCCCGTCGGCAACTCATACGTCGGCGTACCTCAGGTCGGCCGTCGGCATACAAAAACCGTCGGCATAGTGAGCTAAGCCGACTGGGGCCGTACCACCGTCGGCATACATACATCGTCGGCGACATTTTCCACCTGACGGACGTTGATGGCGCCACTTGACACGTGGCAGCTCCTGAGCGACCCTGTCCTGGCAGTACGCCGACGGTTGGGCCGTCGGCATAGCCCCACAAGCTATGCCGACGGCCCAACCGTCGGCGTAGCTCACGCCAGGCTTCCCAGAAGCTGCCACGTGTCGACCGCTGGTAACACGCCGGAAGCTATGCCGACGGTTTAACCGTCGGCGTAGCTATGCACTATTTTCTTTTTTTCCTGTTTTTGTTACATTTCAATTCAAATAACAACATATATATATATCATCATCACAACAGAAAAGAGAAGATAATTATCACAAGTTCATCATCATCGCAAGTCAAACATGATAAACATCATCACAAGTCCAACATAAAAGTATCATCATCGCAAGTCCCACATGATAAACATAATAGCAAGTCCAACATAAAAGCATCATAAGTCCAACATAGAAGCATCATCATCGCAAGTCCAACATGATCACAATAAAAGGCTTAAGCGGCATCACTTCCACTGCCAAAACCGAGGCCGCCAAAGCCGAGGTCGTCACCGCTACCGCTAGCACTAGCGCCACCGCCACCGCCGCCGCCAAGCCAGACCGGAGTGACTGGGCTCCGTGACTCAGGAGTGGAACCATCAGTAGCACCACCATCGGTTCCCTGCATGTTTGGAAAGAGATGGTAAGGCAATATATGATTGTATTGAATAAACGAGAAGTTGTGGTTGAATAGGTTGGTGATGTACTAACCGGAGTGACATTGTAGTGGTCTGCCAGAAATTGTTCAAACGTAGGCACCACTGGTTGTGGTCCAGGAGGTGGTGGTTCCATTGTAGGAATCTGCCCGGTTGCCATAGACGCAAACATAAGCTGCGTCATGCGACTATTGTGCTCCATGACTGCTGCAACTCTCTGGTTCCAGTCGTAGAGCTGCTGACGTTGGAACTCCATGTAGGCCTACAATACGACATGATGCAACTCATAATACATAACAAAGTGGAAAATAAAAGTAGAAAGAAAGAAGATAAGAGGGAAAATACTTACAGAGTTGCGCTGGGCTAGGATGGCCTGTGCAGTGGACATGCTCGGGCGCGGGCGCGGGCTCGGCCTCGGGTTGGTAGCTCGGATCCGTCTGTAGGAGATAGAAGGGGTGATCACCGAATCTAGAACCGCCGACCGACCATGACTCCTCGACCCTATGCTCACCACCGCCCTCTCGTCGGAATCCGCAGACATGGGGTCTCCTTTGTCAGGATTCCACTTCTTAAACTCCTTCTTGTAGGACTCCAGGTTCTCCCCGGCCTTGCCATAGTACTCACTCTCGTCATCCTTGCGATTAGGCCGCACACGGGCGAGCCTCCAGGACTCGATGTCTGAGAGCGGCCGCTTCAATTTCTCCTCCTGCACCGCCAAACAAAGGTTAGTCATACATAAGAACATACGGCAAATAGAAGATCAAGAATGTTTCATGTACATAGATATACCTGAATTTTCTTGGTGTGCCAGTGGTTTCGGTTTCCCTGACCGTGTGTTCTGTCATGTCCTCGATTAGCCTTGTTTATGCTGCTCTTGGCAGCAAACTCTGTGTCTGCGCCGACCCACATATCCACCAATCCCGCCCATCCCTCAGGGTGGCGAAGCACCAATCAGGAGCCACCTACATAATGAAGCATAATGGCATGTGAACATGAAACAATGAAATTTACCACAAACGTCAGAATGAAAAGTCCGTTATGCTTACCAACATGTACTGCTCCCGTTCCAAGGTAAGGTCCTGTGCCTTAGCTTCTTCCTTGGTCACCTTCACGCCATGTTTGTCGTGATAATACCGTGAGATGGCCACCCAGCGCATCTCGTACTGTATCTAACGGGTCTGCTTCCTCGCAGCCCGTAGCACATACTCATCAGCCATGGCCTTGTGCTCCTCAAGAACTCTATAGAATTTCTAGAGGCAATCATAAAACCAGAATGGAACAAGCGATGAGTTAAACAATTCGATGATAAACTATGAAAGAAACTCAAGACTAGTGCTTCTGAAGAGGACTTACCCAAAAGTTTGATATCACGACCTTAGCAGCCGTCTCATAGGCCGGGTGGAAGGCTACTTCATAGTGATCCCAGCACGTGGCCAAAATCTTGCGCTCCGGGTGGTTGACTGGGTCCGGAGTGAACATCCCCGGCCAATATTTCTTCAACAGGATAGTGATGATGCCGTTTGGAAGACGGGCACCATTAGGATATTTCCAGGAGCTGCAAAAGAATGAAAAATATTAGTATGTGCACAATAAAAATGATAGTATGTGTTTAAAATATTATTAAGGAGCACTTACTTTTTCCCCGTGGGCTCAATGAGCCACTTCATCTCCTCGGTAGCAGGAGGATTTGGGAGTCGTGCACCAATACCTTCATCGCTTTATTTACTAGATGAGCAATACAAAATAAATTCACCCACTTCAAGTTTCACATTCAAAGTATTAGAAATGTTAAATCCTGATGAACAACTTACCAATTTTGCACAAATTACTATTTTTTAGCAAGACCATGAAGTGTCAAAAAATATTTCATCATTATTTTGCAAGACCATCATGAAGAAAAAACCACTTTATCATGGAGATACGACACAACAAAGAATGCTAATTCCACCGTGCAAAAATTATATATATCATCATATCACATACAACTTTGACACTTAAGAGTTGGAAAAACAATCATAGTGCTAATGCCATCCATTGATCAGTATTTTGCAAACTATCCACCTGCAAACAATATTTTGCAAACTATCCACCTCCATGTGGGAGAAAATTCGAATGCTAATTTCTCTGTTTGCAAGCTCTACTAAAACACATAATATACCAGACACAATCACATTTGCATCATTTTCTCTTATTAGGACAATCAATAATATTGCGTTTGCAGCTTGCCACTAACTTCTTTCAACACAAGAGGTCGTCACTAACTCGATCACAAATTGAACAGGAACATAGCAACAATCATAAGGAGGTACAAAACTAAGAAAAAGGAAAAAGATCCTCACTTTCAGAGAGGGCCGGCTGGTCGGGGTGGGGACGACGTGCGCTGGTGCTCAAGTTGGGGAGGGGGCGCCGGACCAGCAGCAGAGGAGGGCCGGGGAGGGGGCACCGGACCGCCGGAGCAGCGGCCGCGGCCGCGGTCGCGAGGGAGCCCAGCTCACCAGCAGCAGGAGGGGACGAGGACGACGGGGCCGATGCGGGGACGGGGGCGGGGGCGGGCGGGGACGGACGGCGGCGATGCGGGGTGGGCGGGGACGGCCGGAGGCGGTGCGGGGCGGGGACGGCCGGCGGCGGAGTAGAGCGGGGACGCGCGGTGTGGGGCAGGGACAGACGGGGGCCGAGCGGGTGCGGGGCGGGGACGGTGTGATGCTGCCAGGGCGGGGGCGGCGCCGGCGCAGGAGAGGGCGGCAGAGGTGCGGGGCGGGGATGGCTGGCGGCGGCGGGATCGAGGGGCGGAGGGCGGTGATCGAGCGGCGGCGGGGCGGGATCGAGCGGCGGCGGGGTGGCTGTGGATCGAGGCTGAACTGGATAAGGTTTTTTTTTGTTTTTTTACTGTGAGATGCCGGTTGGATAAGATGGGAGGTATGCCGAAGGTATAACCGTCGGCATAGGTGGTGCCGACCTATGCCGACGGTTATACCATCGGCATACCTGTTTTACATTAAATTTAATTTATTTTAGTAATGTCCTTACTAAATTAATTATTATTTATACATAAACTAGCTATCCATGTGACAAGTACGTCACCAATCTAAAGTAAAGTAGACAAAATTAAAAATATATTCAGTCGTACCTGCACGCCACCCGACCGGACTATATCCTAGCCCCATTGATGCGATGATCTAGCCCCCGCGGAGGGGGGCCAAACCCCGGAGCCCCAAGACGGGCGTCTACGCATGCAACATCACTTTCACACATGCATCAGGACCCGGTACGGTGTTTCGGTGGCATTGCTACACCCGGAAGGACACCACGAAGCTAGTTGACCGATGATCTAAGTGACGGCGGTACTGCCGTCCGTGGAGGGAGGCAACACCCCGGTGACCCAAGACGGGCATCTAAGCATGCAACATCACTTTGACACACGCATCAGGACCCGTTACGGTGTTTCAGTGGCATAGCTACACCCGGAAGGCCACCACGAAGCCCAGTTGACTCGATGATCTAGCCCTTTGACTTTCACCGGATGGGCTTTGACGAGTGTACTCTTCCACCTGGTTGCGATTGGTCAGCCCATAGGAACATCTGTTGGGGAACGTAGTAATTTCAAAGTTTTCCTACGCGCACGCAAGATCATGGTGATGCATAGCAACGAGAGGGGAGAGTGTAATCTACGTACCCTCGTAGACCGACAGCGGAAGCGTTATGATAACGCGGTTGATGTAGTCGTACGTCTTCACGGCCCGATCGATCAAGCACCGAAACTACGACACCTCCGAGTTCTAGCACACGTTCAGCTCGATGACGATCCCCGGACTCCGATCCAGCAAAGTGTCGGGGAAGAGTTCCGTCAGCACGACGGCGTGGTGACGATCTTGATGTTCTACTGTCGCAGGGCTTCGCCTAAGCACCACTACAATATTATCAAGGACTATGGTGGAAGGGGGCACCACACACAGCTAAGAGAACGATCTTGGAGATCAACTTGTGTGTCTAGGGGTGTCCCCTGCCCCGTATATAAAGGAGCAAAAAGGGGGGAGGGTGCGGCCGGCCCTAGGAGGAGGCGTGCCGAAGGAGTCCTACTCCTACCGGGAGTAGGACTCCCCCCTTTCCCTAGTTGGATTAGAAATTGGGGGGAAGGAGGAGAGGGAAGAAAGGAAAGGGGGGGGGGGCGCCGCCCCCCTCCTTGTCCAATTCGGACTTGGGGGGGGGGAGGGGCGGGCGGCAGCCCCTAGGCCTCCTCTCCTATTCCTCCACTAGGCCCATTAAGGCCCATTAGGTTACCGGGGGGTTCCGGTAACCTCCCGGTACTCCGGTAAAATGCCGATTTCACCCGGAACACTTACGATGTCCAAACATAGGCTTCCAATATATCAATCTTTATGTCTCGAACATTTTGAGACTCCTCGTCATGTCCGTGATCACATCCGGGACTCCGAACAAACTTCGGTACATCAAAATATATAAACTCACAATGAAACTGTCATCATAACGTTAAGCGTGCGGACCCTACGGGTTCGAGAACAATGTAGACATGACCGAGACATGTCTCCGATCAATAACCAATAGCGGAACCTGGATGCTCACCGGAGTCCTACTCCCACTGGGAGTAGGACTCCTCCTTCCCTTGTTGGAGTAGGAGAGAAGGAAAGAGGGGGAGAGGAACAAGGAAAAGTGGGCTGCACCCCTTGTCCAATTCGAACTAGAGGGGGGCGCGCGCCTCCTTCCTTTTGGCCTCTCTCCTCTATTCCCGTATGGCCCAATAAGGCCCATATACTCCCCGACGAATTCCCGTAACTCTCCGGTACTCCGAAAAATACCCGAATCACTCGGAACTTTTCCGAAGTCCGAATATAGTCGTCCAATATATCGATATTTACGTCTCGACCATTTCGAGACTCCTCGTCATGTCCCCGATCTCATCTGGGACTCCGAACTCCTTCGGTACATCAAAACTCATAAACTCATAATATAACTGTCATCGAAACTTTAAGCGTGCGGACCCTACGGGTTCGAGAACAATGTAGACATGACCGAGACACGTCTCCGGTCAATAACCAATAGCGGAACCTGGATGCTCATATTGGCTCCTACATATTCTACGAAGATCTTTATCGGTCAGACCGCATAACAACATACGTTGTTCCCTTTGTCATCAGTATGTTACTTGCCCGAGATTCGATCGTCGGCATCTCAATACCTAGTTCAATCTCGTTACCGGCAAGTCTCTTTACTCGTTCCGTAATACATCATCTCACAACTAACTCATTAGTTGCAATGCTTGCAAGGCTTAAGTGATGTGCATTACCGAGAGGTCCCAGAGATACCTCTCCGACAATCGGAGTGACAAATCCTAATCTCGAAATACGCCAACCCAACAAGTACCTTCGGAGACACCTGTAGAGCACCTTTATAATCACCCAGTTACGTTGTGACGTTTGGTAGCACACAAAGTGTTCCTCCGGCAAACGGGAGTTGCATAATCTCATAGTCATAGGAACATGTATAAGTCATGAAGAAAGCAATAGCAACATACTAAACGATCGGGTGCTAAGCTAATGGAATGGGTCATGTCAATCACATCATTCTCCTAATGATGTGATCCCGTTAATCAAATGACAACACATGTCTATGGTTAGGAAACATAACCATCTTTGATTAACGAGCTTAGTCAAGTAGAGGCACACTAGTGACGTTTTAGTTTGTCTATGTATTCACACAAGTATTATGTTTCCGGATAATACAATTCTAGCATGAATAATAAACATTTATCATGATATAAGGAAATAAATAATAACTTTATTATTGCCTCTAGGGCATATTTCCTCAGTCTCCCACTTGCACTAGAGTCAATAATCTAGATTACACAGTAATGATTCTAACACCCATGGAGCTTTGGTGCTGATCATGTTTTGCTCGTGGAAGAGGCTTAGTCAACGGGTCTGCAACATTCAGATCCGTATGTATCTTGCAAATCTCTATGTTCTCCCACCTGGACTAGATCCCGGATGGAATTGAAGCATCTCTTGATGTGCTTGGTTCTCTTGTGAAATCTGGATTCCTTCGCCAAGGCAATTGCACCAGTATTGTCACAAAAGATTTTCATTGGACCCGATCACTAGTAATGACACCTAGATCGGATATGAACTCCTTCATCCAGACTCCTTCATTTGCTGCTTCCGAAGCAGCTATGTATTCCGCTTCACACGTAGATCCCGCCACGACGCTTTGTTTAGAACTGCACCAACTGACAGCTCCACCATTTAATGTAAACACGTGTATCCGGTTTGCGATTTAGAATCGTCCGGATCAGTGTCAAAGCTTGCATCAACGTAACCATTTACGATGAGCTCTTTGTCACCTCCATATACGAGAAACATATCCTTAGTCCTTTTCAGGTATTTCAGGATGTTCTTGACCGCTGTCCAGTGATCCACTCCTGGATTACTTTGGCACCTCCCTGCTAGACTTATAGCAAGGCACACATCAGGTCTGGTACACAGCATTGCATACATGATAGAGCCTATGGCTGAAGCATAGGGAACATCTTCATTTTCTCTCTATCTTCTGCTGGTCGGGCATTGAGTCTTACTCAACTTCACACCTTGTAACACAGGCAAGAACCCTTTCTTTGCTTGATCCATTTTGAACTTCTTCAAAATTTGTCAAGGTATGTGCTTTGTGAAAGCCAATTAAGCGTCTTGATCTATCCTATAGATCTTGATGCAATATGCTAAGCAGCTCCCACTCACTTTCTTGTAAATACAGGCTTCTCCAAAAGTCTGTACAAAACCAAATGCTTTGATCACACTATCAAAGCGTTTATTCCAACTCCGAGAGGCTTGCACCAGTCCATAAATGGATCGCTGGAGCTTGCACACTTTGTTAGCTCCCTTTGGATCGACAAAACCTTCCGGTTGCATCATATACAACTCTTCTTCCAGAAATCCATTCAGGAATGCAGTTTTGACATCCATCTGCCAAATTTCATAATCATAAAATGCGGCAATTGCTAACATGATTCGGACAGACTTAAGCATCGCTACGGGTGAGAAGGTCTCATCGTAGTCAACCCCTTGAACTTGTCGAAAACCTTTTGCGACAAGTCGAGCTTTGTAGACAGTAACATTACCGTCAGCGTCAGTCTTCTTCTTGAAGATCCATTTATTCTCAATTGCTTGCCGATCATCGGGCAAGTCAACCAAAGTCCATACTTTGTTCTCATACATGGATCCCATCTCAGATTTCATGGCTTCAAGCCATTTTGCGGAATCTGGGCTCACCATCGCTTCTTCATAGTTCGTAGGTTCATCATGATCTAGTAGCATGACTTCCAGAACAGGATTACCGTACCACTCTGGTGCGGATTCAGTATACTTTTGTTCTAAGTTTCATGATCATCATCATTAGCTTCCTCACTAATTGGTGTAGGTGTCACAGAAACTGGTTTCTGTGATGAACTACTTTCCAATAAGGGACAGGTACAGTTACCTCATCAAGTTCTACTTTCCTCCCACTCACTTCTTTCGAGAGAAACTCCTTCTCTAGAAAGGATCCATTTTAGCAACGAATCTTGCCTTCGGATCTGTGATAGAAGGTGTATCCTATGAAGACACATTTCTCCGATTTGGGTTCGAGCTTATCAGGTTGAAGCTTTTTCACATAAGCATCGCAGCCCCAAACTTTCAGAAACGACAACTTTGGTTTCTTGCCAAACCACAGTTCATAAGGCGTCGTCTCAACGGATTTGATGGTGCCCTATTTAATGTGAATGCGGCCGTCTCTAAAGCATAACCCCAAAATGATAGCGGTAAATCTGTAAGAGACATCATAGATCGCACCATATCTAGTAAAGTACGATTACGACGTTCGGACACACCATTACTCTGTGGCGTAGTTTCAGACTTATGTTTCATTAAGTAGATATACCCATATCTGCTTAAGTCATCTGTGAAGGTGAGAAAATAACGATATCCGCCACGAGCCTCAACATTCATCGGACCACATACATCTGTATGTATGATTTCCAACAAATCTGTTGCTCTCTCCATAGTACCGGAGAACGGTGTTTTTGTCATCTTGCCCATAAGGCACGGTCCGCAAGTACCAAGTGATTCATAATCAAGTGGTTCCAAAAGTCCATCAGTATGGAGTTTCTTCATGCGCTTTACACCGATATGACCTAAACGGCAGTGCCACAAATAAGTTGCACTATCATTATCAACTCTGCATCTTTTGGCTTCAACATTATGAATATGTGTGTCACTACTATCGAGATTTAATAAGAATAGACCACTCTTCAAGGGTGCATGACCATAAAAGATATTACTCATATAAATAGAACAACCATTATTCTCTGATTTAAATGAATAACCATCTCGCATCAAACAAGATCCAGATATAATGTTCATGCTCAACGCTGGCACCAAATAACAATTATTTATGTCTAATACTAATCCCGAAGGTAGATGTAGAGGTAGCGTTCCGACCGCGATCACATCGACTTTGGAACCATTTCCCACGCGCATCATCACCTCGTCCTTAGCCAATCTTCACTTAATCCGTAGTCCCTGTTTCGAGTTGCAAATATTAGCAACAGAACCAGTATCAAATACCCAGGTGCTATTGCGAGCATTAGTAAGGTACACATCAATAACATGTATATCGTATATACCTTTGTTCACCTTGCCATCCTTCTTATCCGCCAAATACTTGGGGCAGTTCCGCTTCCAGTGACCAGTCTGCTTGTAGTAGAAGCACTCAGTTTCAGGCTTAGGTCCAGATTTGGGTTTCTTCTCCTGAGTAGCAACTTGTTTGCTGTTCTTTTTGAAGTTCCCCTTCTTCTTCCCTTTGCCCTTTTTCTTGAAACTAGTGGTCTTGTTGACCATCAACACTTGATGCTCCTTCTTGATTTCTACCTCCGCAGCTTTCAGCATTGCGAAGAGCTCGGGAATAGTCTTATTCATCCCTTGCATATTATAGTTCATCACGAAGCTCTTGTAGCTAGGTGGAAGTGATTGAAGAATTCTGTCAATGACGCAATCATCTGGAAGATTAACTCCCAATTGAATCAAGTGATTATTATACCCAGACATTTTGAGTATATGCTCACTGACAGAACTGTTCTCCTCCATCTTGCAGCTATAGAACTTATTGGAGACTTCATATCTCTCAATCCAGGCATTTGCTTGAAATATTAACTTCAACTCCTGGAACATCTCATATGCTCCATGACGTTCAAAACGTCGTTGAAGTCCTGAATCTAAGCCGTAAAGCATGGCACACTGAACTATCGAGTAGTCATCAGCTTTGCTCTGCCAGACGTTCATAACATCTGGTGTTGCTCCAGCAGCTGGCCTGGCACCCAATGGTGCTTCCAGGACGTAATTCTTCCGTGCATCAATGAGTATAATCCTCAAGTTACGGACCCAGTCCATGTAATTGCTACCATCATCTTTCAACTTTGCTTTCTCAAGGAACGCATTAAAATTCAACGGAACAATAGCACGGGCCATCTATCTACAATCAAACATAAACAAGCAAGATACTATCAGGTACTAAGTTCATGATAAATTTAAGTTCAATTAATCATATTACTAAAGAACTCCCACTTAGATAGACATCCCTCTAATCCTCTAAGTGATCACGTGATCCAAATCAACTAAACCATGTCCAATCATCATGTGAGATGGAGTAGTTTCATTGTGAACATCACTATGTTGATCATATCTACTATATGATTCACGCTGGACCTTTCGGTCTCTGTGTTCCGAGGCCATATCTGTATATGCTTGGCTCGTCAAGTATAACCTGAGTATTCCGCGTGTGCAACTGTTTTGCACCCGTTGTATTTGAACATAGAGCCTATCACACCTGATCATCACGTGGTGTCTCAGCACGAAGAACTTTCGCAACGGTGCATACTCAGGGAGAACACTTCTTGATAATTAGCGAGAGATCATCTTAAAATGCTACCGTCAATCAAAGCAAGATAAGATGCATAAAAGATAAACATCACATGCAATCAATATAAGTGATATGATATGGCCATCATTATCTTGTGCTTGTGATCTCCATCTTCGAAGCATCGTCATGATCACCATCGTCACCGGCGCGACACCTTGATCATCATCGTAGCATCGTTGTCGTCTCGCCAATCTTATGCTTCCATGACTATCGCTACCGTTTAGTGATAAAGTAAAGCATTACAGCGCAATTGCATTGCATACAATAAAGTGACAACCATATGGCTCCTGCCAGTTGCCGATAACTTGGTTACAAAACATGATCATCTCATACAATAAAATTTAGCATCATGTCTTGACCATATCACATCACAACATACCCTGCAAAAACAAGTTAGACGTCCTCTACTTTGTTGTTGCAAGTTTTACGTGGCTGCTACGGGCTTAAGCAAGAACCAATCTTACCTACGCATCAAAACCACAACGATAGTTTGTCAAGTTGGTGCTGTTTTAACCTTCGCAAGGACCGGGCGTAGCCATACTCGGTTCAACTAAAGTTGGAGAAACTGACACCCGCCAGCCACCTATGTGCAAAGCACGTCGGTAGAACCAGTCTCGCGTAAGCGTACGCGTAATGTCGGTCCGGGCCGCTTCATCCAACAATACCGCCGAACCAAAGTATGACATGCTGGTAAGCAGTATGACTTATATCGCCCACAACTCGCTTGTGTTCCACTCGTGCATATAACATCAACACATAAAACCTGGCTCAGATGCCACTGTTGGGGAATGTTGTAATTTCAAAATTTTCCTACACGCACGCAAGATCATGGTGATGCATAGCAACGAGAGGGGAGAGTGTAATCTACGTACCCTCGTAGACTGACAGCAGAAGCGTTATGATAACGCGGTTGATGTAGTCGTACGTCTTCACGGTCCGATCGATCAAGCACCGAAACTATGGCACCTCCGAGTTCTAGCACACGTTCAGCTCGATGACGATCCCCGGACTCCGATCCAGCAAAGTGTTGGGGAAGAGTTCCGTCAGCACGACAGCGTGGTGACGATCTTGATGTTCTACTGTCGCAGGGCTTCGGCTAAGCACCACTACAATATTATCGAGGACTATGGTGGAAGGGGGCACCGCACACGGCTAAGAGAACGATCTTGGAGATCAACTTGTGTGTCTAGGGGTGCCCCCTGCCCCCGTATATAAAGGAGCAAAAGGGGGGGGTGCGGCCGGCCCTAGGAGGAGGCGCCCCGGAGGAGTCCTACTCCTACCGGGAGTAGGACTCCCTCCCCTTTCCCTAGTTGGATTAGGACTTGGGGGGAAGGAGGAGAGGGAAGAAAGGAAAGGGGGGCGCCGCCCCCCTCATTGTCCAATTCGGACCTGGGGGGGGGGGGGCGCTGCAGCCCCTAGGCCTCCTCTCCTCTTCCTCCACTCGGCCCATTAAGGCCCATTAGGTTACCGGGGGGTTCCGGTAACCTCTCGGTACTCCGGTAAAATGCCGATTTCACCCGGAACACTTCCGATGTCCAAACATAGGCTTCGAATATATCAATCCTTATGTCTCGAGCATTTTGAGACTCCTCGTCATGTCCGTGATCACATCTGGGACTCCGAACAAACTTAGGTACATCAAAATATATAAACTCATAATGAAACTGTCATCGTAACGTTAAGCGTGCGGACCCTACGGGTTCGAGAACAATGTAGACATGACCGAGACATGTCTCCAGTCAATAACCAATAGCGGAACCTGGATGCTCATATTGGCTCCCACATATTCTACGAAGATCTTTTATCGGTCAGACCACATAACAACATACTTTGTTCCCTTTGTCATCGGTATGTTACTTGCCCGAGATTCGATCGTCGGTATCTCAATACCTAGTTCAATCTCGTTACTGGCAAGTCTCTTTACTCGTTTCGTAATACATCATCTCGCAAATAACTCATTAGTTGCAATGCTTGCAAGGCTTATGCGATGTACATTACCGAGAGGGCCCAGAGATACCTCTCCGACGATCGGAGTGACAAATCCTAATCTCGAAATACGCCAACCCAACATGTACCTTTGGAGACACCTGTAGAGCTCCTTTATAATCACCCAGTTACATTGTGACGTTTGGTAGCACACAAAGTGTTCCTCCGGCAAACGGGAGTTGCATAATCTCATAGTCATAGGAACATGTATAAGTCATGAAGAAAGCAATAGCAACATACTAAACGATCGGGTGCTAAGCTAATGGAATGGGTCATGTCAATCACATCATTCTCCTAATGATGTGATCCCGTTAATCAAATGACAACACATGTCTATGGTTAGGAAACATAACCATCTTTGATTAACGAGCTAGTCAAGTAGAGGCACACTAGTGACATTTTAGTTTGTCTATGTATTCACACAAGTATTATGTTTCCGGATAATACAATTCTAGCATGAATAATAAACATTTATCATGATATAAGGAAATAAATAATAACTTTATTATTGCCTCTAGGGCATATTTCCTTCAACATCCCCGAGTAGAGCTGGACCCAACCCACCAATAGATTCCCTCCGGTTCTACCCGACGCGCACGATTCCCCCCTCCAAGTGACGGCGGCTCTGCCGTTCATAGAGGGGGGCACACCTTGAAGCCCAAGAAGGGCGTCTACGCATGCAACATCACTTTCACACATGCTTCAGGACCCGGTACGGTGTTTCGGTGGCATTGCTACACCCGGAAGGCCACCACGAAGCCCAGTTGACCCGATGATCTAGCCCTTTGACTTTCACCAGACGGGCATTGACCAGTGTACTCTTCCACCTGGTTGCGATTGGTCAGCCCATAGGAACAAACCCGAACACGGTATGGACCCAACCAACCAATATATTCCCTCCGGTTCTACCCGACGCGCACGATTCCCCCCTCCAAGTGACGGCGGCTCTGCCGTTCGTAGAGGGGGGCACACCTCGGAGCCCAAGAAGGGTGTCTACGCATGCAACATCGCATTCACACACGCATCAGGACCCGTGCGCTATTTCGGTGGCATTGCTACACCCGGAAGGCCACCACGAAGCCCAGTTGACCCGATGATCTAGCCCTTTGACTTTCATCGGACGGGCTTTGACCAGTGTACTCTTCCACCTGGTTGCGATTGGTCAGCCCATAGGAACAACCCCGAACATGGTCTGGACCCAACCAACCAATATATTCCCTCCGGTTCTACCCAACGCGCACGATTCCCCCTCCAAGTGAAGGCGGCTCTGCCGTTCGTAGAGGGGGGCACACCTCGGAGCCCAAGAAGGGTGTCTACGCATGCAATATCGCATTCACACATGCATCAGGACCCATGCGCTATTTCGGTGGCATTGCTACAGCCGGAAGGCCACCATGAAGCCCAGTTGACCCGATGATCTAGTCCTTTGACTTTCATCGGACGAGCTTTGACCAGTGTACTCTTCCACCTGGTTGCGATTGGTCAGCCCATAGGAACATCCCCGAGTAGAGATGGACCCAACCCACCAATAGATTCCCTCCGGTTCTACCCGACGCGCACGATTCCCCCCTCCAAGTGACGGCGGCTCTGCCATTCGTAGAGGGGGGCACACCTCGAAGCCCAAGAAGGGCATCTACGCATGCAACATCACTTTCACACACGCTTCAGGGCCCGGTACGGTGTTTTGGTGGCATTGCTACACCCGGAAGGCCACCATGAAGCCCAGTTGACCCGATGATCTAGCCCTTTGACTTTCACCGGATGGGCTTTGACCAGTGTACTCTTCCACCTGGTTGCGATTGGTCAGCCCATAGGAACAACCCTGAACACGGTCTGGACCAACCAACCAATATATTCCCTCCGGTTCTACCCGACGCGCACGATTCCCCCCTCCAAGTGACGGCGGCTCTGCCGTTCGTAGAGGGGGGCACACCTCGGAGCCCAAGAAGGGTGTCTACGCATGCAACATCGCATTCACACACGCATCAGGACCCGTGCGCTATTTCGGTGGCATTGCTACACCCGCAAGGCCACCACGAAGCCCAGTTGACCCGATGATCTAGTCCTTTGACTTTCACCGGACGGGCTTTGACCAGTGTACTCTTCCACCTGGTTGCGATTGGTCAGCCCATAGGAACATACCCGAGTAGAGTTGGACCCAACCCACCAATAGATTCCCTACAGTTCTACCCGACGCGCACGATTCCCCCTCCAAGTGACGGCGGCTCTGCCGTTCATAGAGGGGGGCACACCTCGAAGCCCAAGAAGGGCATCTACGCATGCAACATCACTTCCACACACGCTTCAGGACCCGGTACGGTGTTTCGGTGGCATTGCTACACCTGGAAGGCCACCACGAAGCCCAGTTGACCCGGTGATCTAGCCCTTTGACTTTCACCGGACGGGCTTTGACCAGTGTACTCTTCCACCTGGTTGCAATTGGTCAGCCCATAGGAACAACCCCGAACACGGTCTGGACCCAACCAACCAATATATTCCCTCCGGTTCTACCCGACGCGCACGATTCCCCCCTCCAAGTGACGGCGGCTCTGCCGTTCGTAGAGGGGGGCACACCTCGAAGCCCAAGAAGGGCGTCTACGCATGCAACATCACTTTCACACATGCTTCAGGACCCGGTACGGTGTTTCAGTGGCATTGCTACACCTGGAAGGCCACCACGAAGCCCAGTTGACCCGATGATCTAGCCCTTTGACTTTGCCGGACGGGCTTTGACCAGTGTACTCTTCCACCTGGTTGTGATTGGTCAGCCCATAGGAACATCCCCAAATAGGGCTGGAACGAACCCACCAATAGATTCCCTTTGTTCTACCCGACACGCACGATTCCCCTCTCCAAGTGACGGTGGCACTACCATCCGTGGAGGGGGGGGCAACACCGCGAAGACCCAAGACGGGCATCTACGCATGCAACAACACTTTCACACACGCATCAGGGCAAATATGCCCTAGAGGCAATAATAAAGTTATTATTTATTTCCTTATAATCATGATAAATGTTTATTATTCATGCTAGAATTGTATTAACCGGAAACATAATACATGTGTGAATACATAGACAAATAAAGTGTCACTAGTATGCCTCTACTTGACTAGCTCGTTAATCAAAGATGGTTATGTTTCCTGACCATGAACAATGAGTTGTTATTTGATTAACGAGGTCACATCATTAGTTGAATGATCTGATTGACATGACCCATTCCATTAGCTTAGCACCCGATCGTTTAGTATGTTGCTATTGCTTTCTTCATGACTTATACATGTTCCTATGACTATGAGATTATGCAACTCCCGTTTGCCGGAGGAACACTTTGGGTGCTACCAAACGTCACAACGTAACTGGGTGATTATAAAGGAGCATTACAGGTGTCTCCAAAGGTAGATGTTGGGTTGGCGTATTTCGAGATTAGGATTTGTCACTCCGATTGTCGGAGAGGTATCTCTGGGCCCTCTCGGTAATACACATCACATAAGCCTTGCAAGCATTACAACTAATATGTTAGTTGTGAGATGATGTATTACCGAACGAGTAAAGAGACTTGCCGGTAACGAGATTGAACTAGGTATTGGATATCGACGATCGAATCTCGGGCAAGTAACATACCGATGACAAAGGGAACAACGTATGTTGTTATGCGGTCTGACCGATAAAGATCTTCGTAGAATATGTAGGAGCCAATATGGGCATCCAGGTCCCGCTATTGGTTATTGACCGGAGACGTGTCTCGGTCATGTCTACATTGTTCTCGAACCCGTAGGGTCCGCACGCTTAAGGTTACGATGACAGTTATATTATGAGTTTATCCATTTTGATGTACCGAAGGTTGTTCGGAGTCCCGGATGTGATCACGGACATGACAAGGAGTCTCGAAATGGTCGAGACGTAAAGATTGATATATTGGAAGCCTATGTTTGGATATCGGAAGTGTTTTGGGTGAAATCGGGATTTTACCGGGTTACCGGGAGGTTACCGGAACCCCCCGGGAGCCATATGGGCCTTATTGGGCCTTAGTGGAAAGATGAAAGGGCTGCCCATAAGGGCTGCGCGCCTCCCCCCCTCCCCTAGTCCTATTAGGACTAGGAGAGGTGGCCGGCCACCCCTCTCCCTCTTTCCCCCTTGGGAATCCTAGTTGGAATAGGATTGGGGGGGGGGGGAGTCCTACTCCCGGTAGGAGTAGGACTCCTCCTGCATCCTCCTCCTGGCCGACGCACCTCTCCCCCTTGGCTCCTTTATATACGGAGGCAGGGGGCACCTCTATACACACAAGTTGATCCACGTGATCTATTCCTTAGCCGTGTGCGGTGCCCCCTGCCACCATATTCCTCGATAATACTATAGCGGAGTTTAGGCGAAGCCCTACTGCTGTAGTTCATCAAGATCGTCACCACGCCGTCGTGCTGACGGAACTCTTCCCCGACACTTTGCTGGATCGGAGTCCGGGGATCATCATCGAGCTGAACGTGTGCTCGAACTCGGAGGTGCCGTAGTTTCGGTGCTTGATCGGTTGGATCGCGAAGACGTACGACTACTTCCTCTACGTCGTGTCAGCGCTTCCGCAGTCGGTCTGCGTTGGGTACGTAGACAACACTCTCCCCTCTCGTTGCTATGCAACACATGATCTTGCATGTGCGTAGGAAATTTTTTGAAATTACTACGTTCCCCAACATGTCGGCGTATCTCCATCTATGCCGACGGGGGCCGTCAGCATAGATAACACCGTCGGTAGCGTTATTTATTCTGGCAGTGATACCGATAGATCACGGATGCGCCAAATCTTATGCAGATAAATCAAACTCTCAAGACGAGGGGCGTTTTCAATGATGAGTTCCCCGAACTGGGGCTGAGTTGATCCAGAGGTGCGTATGCATAATTTTCTAAGGCTGAGGGAGTTGATCCGGAGGCTGTGGAAGCCGGAGCTTCTGAGGATCAACAAGAATTTTAGGGCTGGGCATCCGGCGATCAAGCGGTGCAGTGAGGGCTCCGAGACGTGGACACATTCGAGTCCGAGCTGCATAAGCTGGGGAAAATGAAGCCCTTGGACAGCGGCGTCCTAGAGCGTGTAGTGCCTGATGTTTGCGACACGGAGGGTGTGTGCAAAGCGGAAGATTGATGCTGGCACCGGGCAGGTCAACCCGCGGCCAGCGAACTTAAGCTCCTGTAGGTTATCCAGAGCGGCGGACCGATGCTAGTGGTCCACGGTAGGGGTAGTCATTGAGGAGTTCGTCGTGATGCAAAAGCGGCGGCCGGGGCCTGGGTGGGCTGAAAGGATGAGCTACGGGCAGAGATAGGACATGTCTTCGCCCTTGACGGAGAACAAATGACAGCAGTCGAGGTTGAGGGGAGCGGAGCGCCAGAGGCGGCGCCACCGGGAAGCTAGGATCTGGGTGCGGGTGGCGTCCTTAATTTGGAGGAGGCAGATGATCTCGCCGAGGAGCTCGTCGGGGAGAGTGCTGATGAGGTCAACAGGCGGAGGTTCGTGCTCCTCCAACTCCACCTTCCTCCTCCTCCTCGCAGTAGGGCCGCCGGGCGGCGGCAATTTGCGCCGCCGCATTCTCTCCGGCGCAGCTAGCTAGGGCTCTTGTGTGGAATTACGGGAAACGCTGCTGCTGGTATACTACTTAATGGACCATGCAGATAGGATGGGCCGGGCCATTTTCTGTAAAGATGGGCCAGGGCTGTGATGTTCTATTTTTTCTTTTCTTTTGAAACGTGATGTTCTAATTCTAATAAAGAAAGAAAAAAAATGTAATCACGTTGTCGTGAGATTTTTTTAACATAGTACAGACGCTCATACATATGCATATACGCTCATTCCTATAAACGCATACATGCACATCCTACCCTCATGAGCACCTCCGAGAGACTGAGCTGGCACATCATCTTAAGATTGATGAGGTTGGTGAATCCACATTATCAATTTAGTGTTGAAACCAATACAATGTTGTTTTTGACTTTTTTCATCTCAGAAGTTAGAATGTTGATCATGAAAATATGACCATCACAAAAAAATGATATGAGATCAGGTATTATTGGCAATAACTTCATAATATCAAACGTAATTTGTCGAAGAAATAATTCACATAGTTTTTTAGGCAAATAATAATTCACATAATTGGCTAGTGTAGATGATAAAGAGTTGGCAAAACAACATATCATTCAACTGTCTATAACCATAAAGCTGGTACAATCAACTCAAAATAATGTAGTACATGCAAGAGCAAGAACACATGCTATATGTACGGTAGAGGTACAAACTGGTATTGAATTCATGCTCCTGCCAACTCATCCAAAATTCTGAACTGATGGAGGTAGGCGGGCAATATATTTCAACACTCCCCTCACGTTTAGGCTTATTTAGGCCTTAGGCGTGGGATCGATGTAGGCCGCAAGATCTTTTTTACTTTAATACCGCGTTTGGCAGGGTTTTGAACTCAAGACCTCTTGGCTCGGATATCATATTAAATTCATGCTCCGGTCAACTCATCCAAAAGTCCGAAGTGATGGAGGGAGGCGGGCAATATATTTCAACAACTAGTTTATCTCGTTGATGCTAGCTAGGAATCCATTGTTGTTATCCTATACTACCATATCATCACCTTCCCTTGAGGATCTTGCACTATCTTGTTCTAGTATGTCTTTGTGAAAGGATACACCAATTCGGGCTAAAAGTTTCCTAGTAAATGTGTCCATATCATATCAATTTAATTTGTATGTTAGCATATGCTTGGTTAATGCAAGAGTTCCTTCCACCATCAAATGGTGTGTAAGCAAACTTACCACCAAAAATGTCCTCATCTATTCCAAGACCAAATTGATCTAGAATTCTAGATCACACACTCGAGGGTCCTTGTAAATTTAATGCAAATGCACACCCCTTGGGATATCTAGATCGTCTGCATGTTGAAGAACTTCTTCGCCTTCGTACCAACACCGGCGGTAGTGGGTGCATCTAAGGGCCACTTTTATGCAACTATGAAAGGTATCCATCTCTAGTAAGGTGGTGTACTCGATTCTTTGGTCTTTGTACTTCATAATGCGTCAATTTTTTCGGTGTGGGAAGAACCACTGGGGGTGTCCCGATCTTCATGAATTGGATGTGGATTTGAGGATGAACAGGAAGAACATGAGGGAAACATGAAGAACAATGGAAAAACTCATGGATAACTAGTGATGCCAAGGCAACACCTCTTATAACCGTAAATCAAGAACAAATTGAAGGTAAATCAAGAACAAGGTGGGAAGGTTCTTCCTCAAGTCCTAAGAACAGAAGGGCTTGAATTCCACATGGGGAATCTCCTCCATGAGGAGGTCTTGGTACTCCATGGGAGTATTCACCACAAGGGTGGCCTTGTACTATTTGAGGAGTCTTCACTACATGGGGTACCTTGATCTCCATGAGGAGGAGTCCCATAAGGGGAGGTTGATGAGAAAACTATATCAAGCTCTTAGTGTGTACTTTGCTTACCCTAGAGAGGAGGTGGGCGTAGAGTATACAGTATCCCACAAAGGGATAAGTGGGGCAAGGTACAATGGTTAGTGGCTCCAAAGGCTGCATGAAGGCAGTGTCCTGAGGCTCTAGGTAATTTAGCCTAGAGGTTCTGGTCTTTTGTTTGGGAGCATGGAGGCTTCGGTTGACTGACTGCGAAGAATTTCTCATAATGTGGTGCGCCTGTTTTGTAAATTTGATATTTTTTATTGAATTTTTTTAAATCCTACAATAACGAGTAAAAACAATATGGAAATATATTTCAAGATGGATCTAACGATGTCAATTTGGTATTGTGAACGTTGGCACTTTTTTTATAAACCTATGAATTTGGAGTTTGGTAAACACATGTGCCATGAGGTACTTTTTCTATAATGGCCAAACTTCAAAACTTTGACTCGTGACAAATTTAATATATGGAGTAAACATAAAGGGAGGGAGTACTACTATATACATAAGGGTAACTCCAACGCGGTCCATCAAAATGGACACCACCAAATGTCTGCGGGCACGCCCGAACATGTCTGGAGACAGAAATAGGGGCAAAGCTATCCAACCAGATGCACCGAATGTCCGCCTCAGGTCCGGCCTCTTCTATTTGACATGCACATGTTGATCAATACAAATTTAGCATATGTATAAATAGATGCAAACATATGCAATCACAAATAAGAAAGTATCGAATGTTCAATAAACTTTTACATCTAGCCGATCTAAAAAGTTGCCAGTCCAATTGTGTGTGCCAAAGACCTCCTTCTTCGGCTGCCAGTCCAGTTGTCCATGCCAAAGACCTCATCACTCTTCAGTTGTTCCAGTCTCTGCCACTTCAGCAAAGCACTTCAACAAGCCCGCACAGTAGGCTAGGACAATCTAAGCCGCATTGGGATCCAAGTCCTACATCTTCACGAACAAAATTTTGGAGTCCTCCGAAGCGGCCTTGATCTCAAGCTTCTTCTCTCGGAGTTTGATCTTATTTTCTTGCATGCCCGTGAAGGTGACAAACCTCTCCACTTTATTTCCCTCCTTCACTTCATTGCTCGCAACACTTGCATCTCCTTCTCCGTCATGATCACCTCGAACTTCTCTATCATCTTGGTCACCATCCTTTCTCGCTTTCCTTCTCTTCCACCTCCTACTTACTACTCTGGTTCCTGATCACCTTTTGGCGGTGCAAGCCAATCTTGTGTTGGCACGGTTAGATCACCACCTTCATTGATGGTGTCCCATACCAAGGGTACCGTGAGCCACTAGGAGTCGGTCCATTAGGCTGGTATTTGCCCCCCAGCCCATGGGGTGCATCATCAACTTGTAAACAAGACTTGTACAACTATGAAGTGTTTCGTCCAATTATGCAATGTGATGGTCAAATTTATTGTTGTGTAAATGTGCAATGTGATGCTCCATTATGCAATCTGATGTCCAATTCTGCAATGTTAATCCTAATTTATGCATTGTGATGTTCAAATATTGTGTGATGCTTAATTATGCAATGAGATGTCCAATTGTGCACTGTGATCCTCAATAGTGCAATGTGAAGCTCATTTGTAAATGCAATCTGATGCAATATATGCAATGTTATAATCAATTCCGCGAGTACATATTTTTCGTATAGTTCAGCCTATAGTTAGCCAACCTTTCCATTTTTTAACTATATGTTCGATTACTAGAGAGATGATTATTCATAAAGCTTGTCCCAATGCTTATTTCACCTAATTATGTTTAATTTATGTAATTACATTTTCACAATTGAAAACCCTGTGATTTAGGTGTTGGTAAATGTAGTAGAAAACAAAAAAAATCGCCCTACGATCAACAAGGAACACTATGAAGATGCAATAACAGTTTAGATCAGATTGTTACCAACTCCGAGTTTTAGTGGAAGAAGACGATTCGGTGTAGATCACACTTAAAGTCCCTCGAACTGTGGATGAACGATCCCTCGAATGGAAGACCAAAAGCATGGCCTCTCTACAGATTGCAAGCATACAGTCTTCATGATCCAGCGGCGCTTCACCGTCCAGAGCTAATCGTCACCGGAGAATTAGAGGGAGGAGATTAGAACCACATTGGGCTTCTAATTATGAGGATTGTATGATTTAGGTCTAACTCTAATTGAATCAACTAGAACTAGACACTACTAGGGAAAAGCTTATAGGTAGACGCTTACTAATAGCGCGGGTTTATACCCCTCGCTACTACTTACTAGTAGCATGAGTTCATACCCCCTGCTACTACTAAGTTGATAGTAGTAGCGCGGGTTTATAACCCTCGCTACTACTAAGTGGTCTCTACCGTGCCCCCCCGGGACATGCCATAGTAGTAGCGAGGGGTATAAACTCGCGCTACTACTAAGTTGATAGTAGTAGCGTGGGTTTATATCCCTCGCTACTACTAAGTACAAGGTAGGTGAAGTCCCCATATCCTCGGCCGAATCCCTCCTCTCTCCCTCACTACCCCCTATCTCCATAGGCTCTCCCATGCATCGTGCTCCTGCCCAAGCACACCTCCTCCTCCATGGCGCCCAACGAGTTCATCTCCTCACGTTGCTGGTGTCCAGGAGCTCGCCCTTCTTCCCCCTCGCCTCTATGCCACCACGACGGATCACCTCACCACCGGTGACCAGCCCCGATGTGCCCTCCATCTCCTTCCTTTCTCCCTTGTTTCTCTTTTCCCTCTCCCTCTCCCTCCGGTTTTACCCACCTCCCATGCCCATGCCTGGTCAGGTCGTCGACATGGCCAGCCAGGAGCTCTATGCCTTGGCCGCGAAGAGGATCCTCACACCGTCATCTTGCTCTCCTCTGCACTGGATCTAGTCCCTCTCCAACAGCCGTCACCAGATCTAGTCTGCTGCTGCCCGTCCGCACCATCGGCGACCCCTGTCGTTGCTGGATCGAGCCATTGACACCATTGATAGCATGCACGAGGTGGAGATTTTTTTGTTTTTGAAATTAATAGTAGTAGCGCGGGTCACAGACACGCACTACAGATAGTTAGTAGTAGTGTGTGTGGAACCCGCGCTACTACTAACACACGTACTAGTAGCGCGGGATGCACCGCACTACTAATACTGGTTAGCTATAGCGCCGTAGTAGTAGCGCAGGCACACACACTACTACTAGCTATTTAACCCGCACTACTACTAGATTTTTTCCTAGTAGTGAGAGAACTAGAGGAGGCTCCAAAAACTTGTGTGTTCAAAAGTGCCAAAACCTCTAGTATATATAGGTTGGATGAGGGGGAGGGGGCGCCACACAAGGGGGCAAAGTCCCCCTCTCCCTTTGCCGGCCAAGAGGAAGGGTATTCCTCCACCAATTTGGCCTCCCCTTTCCTTCGACAAGGGGAAAGGGGCACCACCTCCTAATTGGGCCCAAGTGGCCCAAGTAGCTTTCCACCACTTGGCCTTTTAAGGCCCGTTGGTATTTAAATAAATATGAAAACCTCCTAAGTATTATCAGGGCCTTTTAATATTAATTTAACATCTCCAGAAACTATTTCCTCCTATATATAATTTATTAGTAATACCCGTTATTGCCCGATAAACAAGAAACCCTTCCACTGACCCCAAAACGCTTCTGGTTCCTCTCAAAAATATTTCGAATGTTAATAAAACTATTTTATAAATATTTACACATTACTCCTGTCATGCTAACACTCAGCGGATCATGATTAATTTAAGCTTGTGTCCTGTAGGTTCGATAAAACATATACATGAACAAAATCCCTTTCGTTCAATGACCGATAGCGAAACTGTGGACATCCATATCGATCCCTATGAGTACACGAATGGTATTCGAGTGAACCTTTGGTTATCATGTGCTATTCCCTTTGCTCCGTGATACTTTATAAAAAGCTGAGGTCAGATATGTCCGTATCCTCTTGAGTCATACACATGCTAACTATACCGGTCTCCTCGTTACCAGTTTTGTTCTTCTTTTTCGTTGACATGTTCCGGTAACCCGTGACCTAGTCACATGTGTCTGGCCAGATGACGACGGTTCATGTCACACTAAGAGGGCCATAAGAATATCTCCCCATCGTCAGAGGAGCAAATTCCACTCTCGAGTTATCTAGTCCCTTGTCAAACTTTTCGATAAACATGTAAGTTTTCATTATGATCACCATGTTATAGATGAAGTTGAGCAACCCTAATGTTCATTGTACGGTAAGAAGTGATTGCGATACTCTCATGGTGTAAGGAACTAAATCACACGTTAACTCTCCGTGTGATAAAATTGACTTCTGACAATATTATCTTAAAGTATAACAAACAAATTTGGTTCGACTCCATATGATAACTTCCTACTCTCAACATTGTTTTAGGACTATCATTACACTTAACGATATCCTAAGATCTGGAAAACATGATGACCAACAACACTTGAGCTAGTTTTAGTGGCGAGACTATGAATATTTTATTATTCCGCACGTGCATATGAGTTTTCCACTAAATCGCATATTCCAGGATCATAGCAGTTACAACATAGAATATGAACTCTTAATTATGAATATGGAAATATAATAATATAATAATATTGCCTCTAGGGCATATTTCCAACATTACGAGCGAGTTTTTCTTTGTCCTTTATATAGTACATCATTGAGCACAATTGAAATAAACAAATCCGATAACATTAACTTCATGTATGTAGGTGCAAGCACCAATCCACTCTTCGACCCTTTTCGTGTATGTCATATATTCTTGAATAGGTGTCAAGTCAAGAACCTCTGCAAGATCATCAAGTTAGGAGAAGATATTTGCAATAGAACAAACTTTTTGTTTGCATGGTAAAGAAAAAACTACCAACTATAGAATGGTAAAAACTATATTAACTCTCGTATCTTACTATGCATATTGAATGTTTGGACAAAACATCGAATAATTTCCTTTTCGGTGCTTTCCAATACGATACATTGAGCGTTGCATCTTAGAGCATTTTCTTGTTGGTGAGCAACGAAGATATATATTGGACAACCACAGAACACCCTTGGTCATACTTATATAATCTACATCAAGAAAGCAAAGGATGGATGGTCGCTGGTCCAACAATTGGCGGAAATTGTTTGTGCAATACACATGGCGGGGGGCACAATATGGGCATTTCTGTTCTTCAAGGTCATTAATGGCCCGATGGTCCTTCACTTGGAGTGTGTACCTCTATGATGATGACGGTTCATGTGTGATCGATACTTATGCAACAAGCAACAAATATATGTTATGTTGGTTGTGTTTGCTTGATATGAATTGTGTTGTCTACCTACGAATTTTATGTATTAAATTTGGTATGGGTTGCATGTATGTTAAAAAAGATTATTGTGTGATAGTGATATTGGACACAGTTAAATAAAACAAATATGTAAAATGTTGAACTACAGTGACAATGATTCTTAAAAGAATGCGTGTGCCATGGATAGATTAACACACATGCATATTTCTTCATGAAAACCCCATGTGAAATGATTATGATTTTTTTCCCAAAAATTATCAGCGGTAGGTGCACTATCGCACATGTTTTGGACTAAATCAATTGTTGGCGATTGTCTTTGCAATCGCACACAATTCCTCTTATTACAATTGTGTGGGACAGTTTTCTCATCCCAGACGTTTTCTCATTGGTCAGTGATGGACCCCCTGATGGAAATATGCCCTAGAGGCAATAATAAAGTTGTTATTATTATATTTCCTTATTCATGATAAAGGTTTATTATTCATGCTAGAATTGTATTGATTGGAAACTTAAATACATGTGTGGATATATAAACAAATATCATGTCCCTAGTGAGCCTCTCCTAGACTAGCTCATTGATCAAAGATGGTTAAGGTTTCCTAACCATGGACATGAGTTGTCACTTGATAACGGTATCACATCATTAGGAGAATGATGTGATGGACAAGACTCATCCGTTAGCTTAGCATATGATCGTTCAGTTTATCACTACTGCTTTCTTAATGTCAAATACATATTCCTTCGACCATGAGATCATTCAACTCCCGGTTACTAGAGGAATACCTTGTGTGCTATCAAATGTCACAATGTAACTGGGTGATCATAAAGATGATATACAGGTATCTCCGAAGGTGTCTGTTGAGTTGGCATGGATCGAGATTGGGATTTGTCACTCTGTGTATCGGAGAGGTATCTCTGGGCCCTCTAGGTAATACACAACACAAGAAGCTTGCAAGCAAAGTGACCAAGGGGTTAGTTACAACATGTGTTACAAAACGAGTAAAGACACTTGCCAGTAATGAGATTGAACTAGGTATGGAGATACCGACGATCGAATCTCGGGCAAGGAACATACCGACAGACAAAGGGAATTACGTATATTGTCATAAAAGTTTGACCGATAAAGATCTTCATAGAATATGTAGGAACCAATATGGACATCTAAAAGCACAAGTGCTCCCTGGGTGATTTTGGTAATTAATGTCAACATATCTCTTGTTGGACTAATACTTTTATCTAGTATATTTCAGATAAGTTCAACAGTGGAGTGGCTTGGACAAGAGGATGTGGAACCACTTCAAAATACTAAGGACAGAAGATTGGCAAAAGCTCAAAAGCTCAAGACTCTACATTTTCATTTTAGTGATCCAAGATCACATTGAGTCCATAGGAAAAGCCAATACTATTAAAAGGGGATGAGGTGTTGCTTAATGGCTTGCTTGCTCAAAGTGATTAGTGATATGCTCCAAAGCCCTCAACCACTTTCTCATTTCAATATGTCCCAAACTAAAAGTCAAACTCAGCCCCACCGATTTGATCTATCCGGCGCCACCGAGTTCATTTGACATAGCCACTGCCAGAAACCCCAATCAGTTCGGTCTCACCCATGGGATCTCGGCCTCACTGAGATGGGCTTGCAAACTCTCTGTTACCTGTTGCAATAATTTCGGTCTCACCGAGATGTGAAATCAGCCCCACCGAGTTTGCTTGACCAACTCTCTGTTTTGCTTATTACCAAAATTGGTCTCACCGAGTTTGTGTAATCGGTCAAACCGAGTTGAGGTTTTACCCTAACCCTAGCACATCGGTCCCACCAAGTTGATCATATCGGTCCAACCAAAAAGCTTAACGTTCACATTTTGAACTAAATCGGTCTGACCGAGTTTCTTGCTTCGGTCCCGCCGAGTTTGGTGAATTGTGTGTAACAGCTAGATTTTGTGTGGAGGCTATATATACCCCTCCACCCAACCTCCATTTGTGGAGAGAGCCATCAGAATGTGCCTACACTTCTACCATTCATTTTCTGAGAGAACCACCTACTCAAGTGTTGAGACCAAGATATTTCAATCCAACCACAAGAATCTTGATCTCAAGCCTTCCCCAAGTAGCTTTCCACTCAAATCATCTTTCCACCAAATCCAAATCAGTGAGAGAGAGTTGAGTGTTGGGGATGTTGGGGAACGTAGTAATTTCAAAAAATTTCCTACGCACACGCAAGATCATGGTGATGCATAGCAACGAGAGGGAAGAGTCTTGTCCATGTACCCTCGTAGACCGTAAGCGGAAGCGTTATGAGAACGCGGTTGATGTAGTCGAACGTCTTCCCGATCCGACCGATCCAAGTACCGAACGCACAGCACCTCCTAGTTCAGCACACGTTCAGTTCAATGACGTCCCACGAACTCCGATCCAGGAGAGCTTCACGGGAGAGTTCCGTCAGCACGACGGCGTGGTGATGGTGATGATGATGCTACCGACGCAGGGCTTCGCCTAAGCACCGCTACGATATGATCGAGGTGGATTATGGTGGAGGGGGGCACCGCACACGACTAAGAGATCAATGATCAATTGTTGTGTCCTAGGGTGCCCCCCTGCCCCCGTATATAAAGGAGCAAGGGGAGGGGGCCGGCGGCCTCATAGGATGCGCCCCAAGGGGGAATCCTACTCCTATTAGGAGTAGGTCCCCCCTTTCCTAGTCCAACTAGGAGGGGAAGGAAAGAGGAGTAGGGGAGAAGGAAAGAGGGGGCCGGCCCCCAAAGCCCTAAACCAATTTGGTTTGGGCCTAGGGGGGCTCACCCCACACTTCCTTGCTGCCCTCTCTTTCCACTAAGGCCCATGAAGGCCCATTGACCTCTCCGGCGAATTCCCGTAACTCTCCAGTACTCCAAAAAATACCCGAATCACTCGAAACCTTTTTGATGTCCGAATATAGTCGTCCAATATATCGATCTTTACATCTCGACCATTTCGAGACTCCTCGTCATGTCCCCGATCTCATCCGGGACTTCGAACTACCTTCGGTACATCAAAACACATAAACTCATAATACTGATCGTCAATGAACTTTAAGCGTGCGGACCCTACGGGTTCGAGAACTATGTAGACATGACCGAGACACGTCTCCGGTCAATAACCAATAGCGGAACCTGGATGCTCATATTGGCTCCCACATATTCTACGAAGATCTTTATCGGTCAAACCGCATAACGACATACGTTGTTCCCTTTGTCATCGGTATGTTACTTGCCCGAGATTCGATCGTCAGTATCTCAATACCTAGTTCAATCTCGTTACCGGCAAGTCTCTTTACTCGTTCCATAATACATCATCCCGCAAATAACTCATTAGTTACAATGCTTGCAAGGCTTATGGTGATGTGCATTACCGAGTGGGCCCAGAGATACCTCTCCGACAATCGGAGTGACAAATCCTAATCTTGAAATACGCCAACTCAACAGGTACCTTCGGAGACACCTGTAGAGCACCTTTATAATCACCCAATTATGTTGTGACGTTTGGTAGCACACAAAGTGTTCCTCCGGTAAATGGAGTTGCATAATCTCATAGTCATAGGAACATGTATAAGTTACGGAGAAAGCAATAGCAACATACTAAACGATCAAGTGCTAAGCTAACGGAATGGGTCAAGTCAATCAAATCATTCTCCTAATGATGTGATCTTGTTAATCAAATGACAACTCATGTCTATGGTTAGGAAACTTAACCATCTTTGATTAACGAGCTAGTCAAGTAGAGGCATACTAGTGACACTATGTTTGTCTATGTATTCACACATGTATTACGTTTCCGGTTAATACAATTCTAGCATGAATAATAAACATTTATCATGAAATAAGGAAATAAATAATAACTTTATTATTGCCTCTAGGGCATATTTCCTTCAGTCTCCCACTTGCACTAGAGTCAATAGTCTAGTTCACATCGCCATGTGATTTAACATCAATAGTTCACATCACCATGTGATTAACACCCATAGTTCACATCGTCATGTGACCAACACCCAAATGGTTTACTAGAGTCAATAATCTAGTTCACATTGCTATGTGATTAACACCCAAAGAGTGATCATGTTCTGCTTGTGAGAGAAATTTAGTCAATGGGTCTGCCACATTCAGAGCCGTATGTATTTTGCAAATTTCTATGTCTACAATGCTCTGCACGGAGCTACTCTAGCTAATTGCTCACACTTTCAATATGTATCCAGATCGAGACTTAGAGTCATCTAGATCGATGTAAAAGCTTGCATCGACGTAACTCTTTACGACGAACTCTTTTATCACGTCCATAATCGAGAAATATTTCCTTAGTCCTCTAAGGATAATTTTGCCTGCTGTCCAGTGATCTACTCTTAGATCACTATTGTACACCCTTGCCAGAATGATGCTAAGGTATACAATAGGACTGGTAAACAGCATAGCATACTTTATAGAACCTATGACTGAGGCATAGGGAATGACTTTTCGTTCTCTTTCTATTTTCTGCTGTGGTCGGGTTTTTAGTCTTTACTCAACTTCACACCTTGCAACACAGGCAAGAACTCCTTGTTTGACTGTTCCATTTTGAACTACTTCAAAAATCTTGTCAAGGTATGTACTCATAGAAAAAAACTTATCAAGCGTCTTGATCTATATCTATAGATCTTGATGCTCAATGTGTAAGTAGCTTCATTGAGGTATTTCTTTGAAAAACTCTTTTCAAACACTCCTTTATGCTTTCCAGAAAATTCTACATTATTTCCGATCAACAATATGTCATTCACATATACTTATCAGAAATGTTGTAGTGCTCCAACTCACTTTCTTGTAAATACAGGCTTCACCACAAGTCTGTATAAAACCATATGCTTTGATCACTTTATCAAAGCATATATTCCAACTCCGAGATGCTTGCACCAGTCCATAGATGGATCGCTGAAGCGTGCTCACTTTGTTAGCACCTTTTAGGATCGACAAAACCTTCTGGTTGCATCATATACAATTCTTCTTTAAGAAATCCATGAAGGAATAAAGTTTTGACATCCATTTGCCAGATTTCATAAAATGTGGCAACTGCTAACATGATTCGGACAGACTTTTAAGCATCGATATGAGTGAGGAAATCTCATCATAGTCAACACTTTGAACCTGTCGAAAACATTTTGCGACAATTCGAGCTTTGTAGATAGTAACACTACTATCAGCGTCCGTCTTGCACTTGAAGATCCATTTATTCTTGATGACTCACCGATCATCGGGCAAGTCAATCAAAGTCCGTACTTTGTTCCCATACATGGATCCCATCTCAGATTTCATGGCCTCAAGCCATTTCGCGGAATCTAGGCTCATCATCGCTTCCTCATAGTTCGTAGGTTCGTCATGGTCAAGTAACATGACATCCAGAACAGGATTACCGTACCACTCTGGTGCAGATCTCACTCTGGTTTACCTACGAGGTTAGTAGTAACTTGATCTGAAGTTACATGATCATCATCATTAGCTTCCTCACTAATTGGTGTAGGAGTTACAGGAACAGATTTCTGTGATGAACTACTTTCCAATAAGGGAGCAGGTACAGTTACATCATCAAGCTCTACTTTCCTCCCACCCACTTCTTTCGAGAGAAACTCCTTCTCTAGAAAGGATCCATTCTTAGCAACGAATGTCTTGCCTTCGGATCTGTTGTAGAAGGTGTACCCAACTGTCTCCTTTGGGTATCCTATGAAGACACATTTCTCCGATCTGGGTTTGAGCTTATCAGGATGAAACCTTTTCACATAAGCATCGCAACCCCAAACTTTGAGAAACGACAACTTTGGTTTCTTGCCAAACCACAATTCATATGGCGTCGTCTCAACGGATTTAGATGGTGCCCTATTTAACGTGAATGCAGCTGTCTCTAATGCACAACCCCAAAACGATAGCGGTAAATTAGTAAGAGACGTCATAGATCGCACCATATCTAGTAAAGTGTGATTACAATGTTCGGACACACCATTATGATGTGGTGTTCCAGGTGGCATGAGTTGCGAAACCATTCCGCATTGTTTCAAATGAAGACCAAACTCGTAACTCAAATATTCTCCTCCACGATCAGATCGTAGAAATTTTATTTTCTTGTTACGATGATTTTCCACTTCACTCTAAAATTCTTTGAACTTTTCAAATGTTTCAGACTTATGTTTCATCAAGTAGATATACCCATATCTACTCAAATCATCTGTAAAGGTCAGAAAATAACGATACCCGCTGCTAGCCTCAACACTCATCGGACTGCATACATCAGTATGTATTATCTCCAACAAGTATGTAGCTTGCTACATTGTTCCGGAGAACGGAGTCTTAGTCATCTTGCCTATGAGGCATGGTTCGCAAGCATCAATTAATTCATACTCAAGTGATTCCAAAAGCCCGTCAGCATGGATTTTCTTCATGCGCTTTACACCAATATGACCTAAATGGCAGTGCCACAAATAAGTTGCACTATCATTATTAACTTTGCATCTTTTGGCTTCAATATTATGAATATGTGTATCACTACGGTCGAGATTCAATAAACCATTCACCTTGGGTGTATGACCATTGAAGGTTTTATTCATGTAAACAGAACAACAATTATTCTCTGACTTTAAATGAATAACTGTATTGCAATAAACATGATCAGATCATATTCATGCTCAACGCAAACACCAAATAACATTTATTTAGGTTCAACACTAATCCTGAAAGTATAGGGAGTGTGCGATGATGATCATATCAATCTTGGAACCACTTCCAACACACATCGTCACTTCACCCTTAACTAGTCTCTGTTCATTCTGCAACTCCCGTTTCGAGTTACTAATCTCAGCAACTGAACTAGTATCAAATACCGAGGGTTTGCTATAAACACTAGTAAAGTACACATCAATAACATGTATATAAAATATACCTTTGTTCACTTTGCCATCCTTCTTATCCGCCAAATACTTGGGGCAGTAGTGACCAGTCCCTTTGCAGTAGAAGCACTTAGTCTCAGGCTTAGGTCTAGACTTGGGCTTCTTCACTCGAGCAGCAACTTGCTTGACGTTCTTCTTGAAGTTCCCCTTCTTCCAATTGCCCTTTTCTTGAAACTAGTAGTCTTGTCAGCCATCAATACTTGATGCTTTTCTTGATTTCTACCGTCGTTGATTTCTGCATAACGAAGAGCTTGGGAATCGTTTCTGTTATCCCTTGCATATTATAGTTCATCATTAAGTTCTAGTAACTTGGTGATAGTGACTAGAGAACTTTGTCAATTACTATCTTATCTGGAAGATTAACTCCCACTTGATTCAAGCAATTGCAGTTCCCAGACAATCTGAGCACATGCTCACTGGTTGAGCTATTCTTCTCCATCTTTGTAGGCAAAGTACTGTCAAAGGTTTCATACCTTTCGACATGGGCATGAGTCTAAAATACTAATTTCAACTCTTGGAACATCTTATATGCTCCATGGCGTTCAAAACATTTTTTGAAGTCCCGGTTATAAGCCGTAAAGCATGGTGCACTAAACTATCAAGTAGTCATCATACCGAGCTTTTGTCAAAACGTTCATAACGTCAGCATATGCTCCTACAATAGGCCCGTCACCTAGCGGTGCATCAATGACATAGTTCTTCTGTACAGCAATGAGGATAATCCTCAGATCACGGATCCATTCCGCATCATTGCTACTAACACCTTTCAATTTATTTTTCTCTAGGAACATATCAAAAATAAACGGGGAAGCTATGTGCGAGCTATTGATCTACAACATAGATATGCAAATACTATCAGGACTAAGTTCATGATAAATTTAAGTTCAATTAATCATATTACTTAAGAACTCCCACTTAGATAGACATCCCTGTAGTCATCTAAATGATCACATGATCCAAATCAACTAAACCATGTCCGATCATCACGTGAGATGGAGTAGTTTTCAATGGTGAACATCATTATGTTGATCATATCTACTATATGATTCACGCTCGACCTTTCGGTTTCGAGTGTTCCGAGGCCATATCTGCATATGCTAGGCTCGTCAAGTTTGACCCGAGTATTCTGCGTGTGCAAAACTGTCTTACACCCGTTGTATATGAACGTTGAGCTTATCACACCCGATCATCACGTGGTGTCTCGACACGACGAACTTTGGCAACGGTGCATACTCAGGGAGAACACTTTTACCTTGAAATTTAGTGAGAGATCATCTTATAATGCTACCGTCAAACAAAGCAAAATAAGATGCATAAAGGATAAACATCACATGCAATCAAAATATGTGACATGATATAGCCATGATCATCTTGCGCCTTTGATCTGAAGGAAATATGCCGTAGAGGCAATAATAAAGTTATTATTTATTTCCTTATATCATGATAAATGTTTATTATTCATGCTAGAATTGTATTAACCAGAAACATAATACATGTGTGAATACATAGACAAACAGAGTGTCACTAGTATGCCTCTACTTGACTACCTCGTTAATCAAAGATGGTTATGTTTCCTAACCATAAACAAAGAAGTTGTTATTTGATTAATGGGATCACATCATTAGGTGAATGATCTGATTGACATGACCCATTCCATTAGCTTAGCACCCGATCGTTTAGTATGTTGCTATTGCTTTCTTCATGACTTATACATGTTCCTATGACTATGAGATTATGCAACTCCCGTTTGCCGGAGGAACACTTTGTGTGCTACCAAACGTCACAACGTAAATGGGTGATTATAAAGGTGCTCTACAGGTGTCTCCGAAGGTACATGTTGGGTTGGCGTATTTCAAGATTAGGATTTGTCACTCCGATTGTCGGAGAGGTATCTCTGGGCCCTCTCGGTAATACACATCACATAAGCCTTGCAAGCATTGCAACTAATGAGTTAGTTGTGAGATGATGTATTACGGAACGAGTAAAGAGACTTGCCGGTAACGAGATTGAACTAGGTATGGGATACCGACGATCGAATCTCGGGCAAGTAACATACCATGACAAAGGGAACAACGTATGTTGTTATGCGGTCTGACCGATAAAAGATCTTCGTAGAATATGTAGGAGCCAATATGAGCATCTAGGTTCCGCTATTGGTTATTGACCGGAGACGTGCCTCGGTCATGTCTACATTGTTCTCGAACCCGTAGGGTCCGCACACTTAAGGTTTCGATGACAGTTATATTATGAGTTTATGAGTTTTGATGTACCGAAGTTAGTTCGGAGTCCCGGATGTGATCACGGACATGACGAGGAGTCTCGAAATGGTCGAGACATAAAGATTGATATATTGGACGACTATATTCGGACACCGGAAGTGTTCCGGGGAAGTTTCGGATAAAACCGGAGCACCGGGGGGTTACCGGAACCCCCCGGGGGGTTAATGGGCCTCATGGGCCTAAAGTGGAGAAGAGGAGGGGCTGCCAGGGCAGGCCGCGCGCCCCCTCTCCCCCCAGTCCGAATTGGACAAGGAGGGAGGGGCGGCGCCCCCCCCCTTTTTCCTTCTCTCCTTCCCCCTCTCCTACTTGGACAAGGAAAGGGAGGGGAGTCCTACTCCCGGTAGGAGTAGGACTCCTCCTGCGCGCCTCCTACTAGGGCCGGCCGCACCCCCCCTTGGATCCTTTATATACGGAGGCAAGGGGCACCCCTAGACACACAAGTTGATCCACGTGATCATATTCTTAGCCGTGTGCGGTGCCCCCTTCCACCATAGTCCTCGATAATATTGTAGTGGCGCTTAGGCGAAGCCCTGCGACAGTAGTACATCAAGATCGTCACCACGCCGTCGTGCTGACGGAACTCTTCCCCGACACTTTGCTGGATCGGAGTCCGGGGATCGTCATCGAGCTGAACATGTGCTAGAACTCGGAGGTGCCGTAGTTTCGGTGCTTGATCGGTCGGGCCGTGAAGACGTACGACTACATCAACCAAGTTAACGCTTCCGTTGTTGATCTATAAGGGTACGTAGATCACACTCTCCCCCTCTCGTTACTATGCATCACCATGATCTTGCGTGTGCGTAGGAATTTTTTTGAAATTACTACGAAACCCAACATGATCTCCATCTCCAAAGTACTTTCATGATATCTATCGTCACCGGCATGACACCATGATATTCATCATCTTGATCTCTATAAATGTGTCATCATATGGTCATCTCGCCAACTATTGCTCTTGCAACTATTGCTATCGCATAGCGATAAAGTAAAGCAATTGTATGGCGCTTGCATCTTATGCAATAAAGAGACAACCATAAGGCTCCTGCTAGTTGCCGATAACTTTAACAAAACATGATCATCTCATACAACAATTACATCTCATCACGTCTTGACCATATCACATCACAACATGCCCTGCAAAAACAAGTTAGATGTCCTCTACTTTGTTGTTGCAAGTTTTACGTGGCTGCTACGGGCTGAGCAAGAACCGTTCTTACCTATGCATCAAAACCACAACAATAGTTCATCAAGTTAGTGCTGTTTTAACCTTCTCAAGGACCGGGCGTAGCCACACTCGGTTCAACTAAAGTTGGAGAAACTGACACCCGCCAGCCACCTGTGTGCAAAGCACGTCGGTAGAACTAGTCTCGCGTAAGCGTACGCCTAATGTCGGTCCGGGCCACTTCATCCAACAATACCGCCGAACCAAAGTATGACATGCTGGTAAACAGTATGACTTGTATTGCCCACACTTGGGGAACGTAGCAATTTCAAAAAAATTCCTACGCACACGCAAGATCATGGTGATGCATAGCAACGAGAGGGAAGAGTATCGTCAACGTACCCTCGTAGACCATAAGCGGAAGCGTTATGAGAACGCGGTTGATGTAGTTGAACGTCTTCACAATCCGACCGATCCAAGTACCGAACGCACGGCACCTCCGAGTTCAGCACACGTTCAGGTCGATGACGTCCCACAAACTTCTATCCAGGAGAGCTTCACGGGAGATTTCCATCAGCACAACGGTGTGGTGACGGTGATGATGATGCTACCGACGCAGGGCTTCGCCTAAGCACCGCTACGATATGATCGAGGTGGATTATGGTGGAGTGGGGCACCGCACACTGCTAAGAGATCAATGATCAATTGTTGTGTCCTAGGGTGCCCCCTGCCCCCGTATATAAAGGAGCTAGGGGAGGGCGCCGACGGCCTCATAGGATGCGCCCCAAGGGGGGAATGCTACTCCTACTAGGAGTAGGTTCCCCCTTTCCTAGTCCAACTAGGAGGGGAAGGAAGGTGGAGTAGGGGAGAAGGAAAGAGGGGGACGGCCCCCAAAGCCCTAAACCAATTCGGTTTGGGCCTAGGGGGCTGCACCCCACACTTCCTTGCTGCCCTCTCTTTCCACTAAGGCCCATGAAGGCCCATTGAGCTCTCCGGCGAATTCCCGTAACTCTCCGGTACTCCGAAAAATACCCGAATCACTCGGAACCTTTCCAATGTCCGAATATAGTCGTCCAATATATCGATCTTTACATATCAACCATTTCGAGACTCCTCGTCATGTCCCCGATCTCATCCGGGACTCCAAACTACCTTAGGTACATCAAAACACATAAACTCATAATACCGATCGTCACAGAACTTTTAGCGTGCGGACCCTACGGGTTCGAGAACTATGTAGACATGACCGAGACACGTCTCCGGTCAATAACCAATAGCGGAACCTGGATGCTCATATTGGCTCGCACATATTCTATGAAGATCTTTATCGGTCAAACCGCATAACAACATACTTTGTTCCCTTTGTCATCGGTATGTTACTTGCCCGAGATTCGATCGTCGGTATCTCAATACCCAGTTCAATCTCGTTACCGGTAAGTCTCTTTACTCGTTCCGTAATACATCATCCCACAACTAACTCATTAGTTACAATGCTTGCAAGGCTTATGGTGATGTGCATTACCGAGAGGGCCCAAAGATATGTCAGGACCCCGATTCTAAGTCACACCGATATAGCCTGTAACACCTCATATCAGTTTGCGGCCTCATGCACGGTATCCCCACGGGTGTCGCCTTACCATGGCCCGGGACCGTTTGCGCCTTTTGGCTCATGTATATGATAGTGTCGCTAGCATCCATATGACAGAGAACCCGGTCTGACATGACTAGTCATGAACCCAAAGTGGCACTAACTTACGGGGACATGCATACATGAATCAACATCGAGCATGTCGGTCAGCAGCGTGCGAATCCGGGCTGTAGCACTGGGCTAACAGGACTCCGGGAACCCGGGCTGTAGCAGGCTAGGCAGGACTCCGGATGTCACTGCGTGACATTTCCCCGAAGGGACAGACACAGGAACGAAGTGAAACACATGCCGGCCAGTCAAGTGTTCCGGAGTAGCAGCGCGGGCTAGCAAGACTCTGGTGAACCGGGCTGTAGCAGACTACTATGGCTCATGGAAGCACAAGACTACATTTCCCCATAAGAGAGGCTACCAAGGATAAACAACTAGGTTGTCGGATCCCACATATACCAAGCATTTCAATCATACACACAATATGCTCGACATGTGTAAATACAACATGGCATCACAACATAACTCTACGACTCAAGTATTTATTCATTAGGCTCCGAGGAGCGAGATATTACAAACATGGGTCTCATGACCCAACATACAGAGCATACAAGCAACAAGCACATGCGAAAGCTTAACTTGTCTGAGTACAGACAACTACAAATGAAGAAGGCTGAGAAGCCTGACTATCTACAAGACCCTCCCAAGGGTACAAGATCGTAGCTGAGGTACGAGCTAAACGTCGAAGTCCACGTGGAACTACTAGCGAGACTGAAGTCTCTCTGCAAAACATAAATTAAGCAAACATGAGTACAAATGTACTCAGCAAGACTTACATCAGAACTAACTACATATGCATCATTATCAACAAAGGGATGGTGGGTTTTAACTGCAGCAAGCTAGCTTTGACTCAGTGGCTATCCTGAACTATGACTACAAGTAACTCTTTTGTGGTGGTGCACACGAGTCCACATATTCACCAAACCAATACACCACTATGGATCCGCTCCCGTCTCCCTACGAGAACGCCATCCATAGCACTCACGCTTATCTTGCGCATTTTAGAGTATCCACTTTCACTTGTCTATGAACTATGCAAGGGGTCCAAGTTTCCATATCCGAGGAATCCAGCTATTCGAATAGATGATGATAACCCTGCAGGGGTGTACTTCTTCACACACGCTCTCGCCACTTACCACCATGTACACATCGTGTATCTCGGCAACCTTCAAGCGGAAGCCTAGCGAGGGAGTCGGCCACGACCTGACTAACCGACAAGTCTCTAGTCCAGGTTTATCGCCTATTCGGGTTCCATCCGCAAGGAGATCCGGCCGGGGTGTCTCTCACGGCCCCAAACGATGTGAGCAGGGTTCCCAAGCCCACCATCCGGGTGCCACTTGGTACACCGGGCCACTGTTCCTAGTCTGTCCCAAGCCCACCTGTACCGGGTGCCACTTGGTAGACTACTAACACTACCTACAAACACCAGAAACTAGTTGCAACTCCTAGACAGAGATCAGGTTGATTAATAAGTCGAGAGAGCTTGGAGCGCCCGGAGCCCAATGTGTGGTAGTAACTGTTCATGGATCACAAACACAGAACTCAGTTCCTGAGGACGGCTGCAATGAGACAACCCACCATGTACTCCTACATGGCCTCTCACCGCTACCTTTACCAAATTGTGTTCACACACTTAGCTCCCAATAGTAGGACATGTTCACAACTTTCCAATTCACCCCCGATGAATCAGACCTGACACAACTCTAAGCAATAGCAGGCATGACAAACAAGCATGAATGAGTAGGCACATCAGGGCTCAAACAAATCCTACTCATGCTAGTGGGTTTCATCTATTTACTGTGGCAATGACAGGTCATGCAGAGGAAAGGGGTTCAACTACCGCAGCATGTAACAATTGAATCGCTGGTGTCCTAATGCAGTAAAAGAGAGCAGGAGCGAGAGAGTGGGATTGTATCGGAATGAACAAGGGGGTTTCGCTTGCCTGACACTTCCGAAGATAGTATAGCTCATTATCGGTGTCATCGATCACATCTTCGGAAACATTGTCTACTAAGAGGGAACAACCACCGGAAAACACAAAAGAAACAACATTCACTGCAATGCACAATCAAATGAATGACATGTCATGTTAAGGAACTGAATTGACCTAATGCAGCAGTAAGCCAAGTTAATTGAAGTGGAATTCAAACAGGGTTAAACTCCAACTCCAAATGCTAGTTCATAAACTGCCCTAATCATGATTTATCGTATTCAGTGAGGTTAACTTATTCAAACATGCATGAAAGTACCATAAACAGATTCTTCATATTTTTCTGATCATTTTTCATATATAAATTATTTCATTCTGAGCTACGGTTGAATTAATATGATTTTTAGAAGTTTGTACTATTTCTAGAATTTTCTGAATAAACTTAAATCCAGAAAATGCTTTACTGCGTCAGCATGACCTCACAGTGACGTCAGCGGGTCAACGGCTCGGTCCAGGTCAAACCTGACGTGTGGGGCCCGTTGGTCAGTCACACAATTAGTTAATTAACTAACTCAGGTTAGTTTAAGTGCTAAGCTAGGTTAGTTAGCAGGCCGGGGCCCATATGTCAGTGAGTGAGGGGGTTAATTAGCGGGGTCATCAGTGGCTAATGATGTGCCACATCACCAGCCACCGGAGTTGGACTCCGATGACCTCACAGTGTGGCGATGGCTCACCGGAATCGCGCTGTGGGCGTCGGTTGGACGTGCCGAGGGCACCGGGCGATAGCTCTTGCTCCCGCGCATCTAGCGGAGGCAGCAGCAGGTCACGGGGTCACCGGAATCAACGTCGGCGACGAGCCGAGCGGCAGCCGGAGCTACGGCGTAATCGGGTTGGAGCTAGGGGGCACGTGGGGAGAAGCTGGTGCTGGCTACGGGCTCCTGGAGACGCGTTGAGCGCGATGGTGTGCTCGGCTTCGAGCTACAATGGCTCCAGCCACGGCGGCGGCGAGCTTCGGCCGTGGTTGTCAGTGGGGCTATATGAGGAAATTGACAGAGGAGAGAGAGGGTTTGGGAGCAGGAGCTCACAGTGAGTCGAACGGGAGGGTCAGCGAGCTCGGGGAGGCACCGGAGGCAGCAAATCGACGACGACGATCTTCGGTGGACGAAGAGGGGAATGGCGGTGCAGGCGGCATCCAGGGGCTTCTGGCATCGGGCGGTTTGGTGAGGAGGAGGAGAGGGACTTGGCGGAGCTCGTGGGCAGCTCCCGGGGACGAGGGAGAGGCGATGGCCGCAGTGATGCTCATCGGTAGCGGCGGGTGCGTTCGGTGAGGAGAACAGAGGAGGGGGAGGGCGTTCGGGGGAGAGAGGGACGAACGAGGGGGTCGAGGCGGCGCCGAGGAGAGGACGCGAGGCGTTGCGGTGGCCAGGCGACGCAGGCAGGCAGCCTGGTGGCGTGGCGCCCGCGGGCGCGCCGTGTGCTGTCCCTCCTCTACCTACTGGTAGAGGTGGGTGACGACTGGCATAGGCCAGGTGGGCCGGCCCAGCCGGGTAAGTGGACCTTGGGTCCTCCCTCTCTCTCTCTATTTTGTTTCTGTTTTCTATTTTGCTTTTCTGTATTTGATTTAGTAATAATACTAAACCATTTTTAAAACTCCTGAGAAAATAATTTGTGGGTACTTTTAAAATGTTTACTAACAGCCCTCAAATGTTTTCAGAATTATTGAAGCATTTAAAATATTTATAGCCATTAAATGCTCCAATTCAAATACTTATGATTTAATCCAATAACCTGAAATGACCTAGGGAAAATATGCACCCATTTTTGTCAGAGGTTTTCACCAGTTTCAAAAATGATAGACTTTTCCTGAAGTCACTTTGGGTTTATTGGAAGTGATTTTATTTGAGCCTATTCGAATTCATTTGGTGCTAGGGTTTGGTCAGTCCCCATTTCAAGTTTTCTGAGAAATTTAGACATGATGCAAGATGATTATGCAATGACAAGCAATGCCAATGCTAGGGCTGTGACAACTCACCCCCACTAAACAAGAATCTCGTCCCGAGATTCAAGACGTGAGGTAAGAAGACAGAGGGGATACAAAGCTAGCATGATCTTCATGATCCAAGTGCCCTCATCGAAGATGTTGATTCATTTCTCCAATTGATCTTGACGTCTTTGCGTTTGAGATCTTCATCCAACACGATGGCGACATAAGGAAACTCTACATGAAACGATTTCCTCGAAGAACGAGCACTCAAGATCAACTCATGGAGTGAGACGTTGAAACATCTCTTGAGCTAAGACACAAACACACCTCAGGGGGAATGGCAAGGAACTGATGATGAAGGTTCAATAGGTAGGCAACAATTCCATGCTTAATTAGATGGTGAGGGGGTTTCAAGTAGCGAGGAGTTATGTTGCCCATAATACCATAATGAGGCACCTTAGGGAAAGGTGACTCGTAGAGCATTTCCCTTAAGTGGCAAAAAGAATTACTTTTGATACAAATATCATTGAAACTCTTAATACCAGCCTGAGGTAATCACAATCGATCGTTGGAAGGGGTTCGAAAGAATGGCATACTTCAACTAGGATGGATGATGTGGGCTACCTTGTTGAAGACAACGCAATGGATGATTTTTAGATTATCATCGGAAATGGATGGGACCCATGGTAAGTCCACTTTTGAAGATGATCCTAAACAACAACTACTGAGGTGCAAGCTGGGAACAAAATGCAAATGTTGGGAATGATTCTGGTAAGTGGGGAAGAACTCAACAGTCGAGAGTGTTTCCAACGTTCCAATGGTTATAGAATCATCGAAGAAATTGAGAGCACAAGGATCCCTAAGGAACAACTTCAAGAATAAGTCACACTAAATCCTCATGGAGAAGATGGTTAAATAGCTCAATCAAGATACTACAATGATAGATCTTCTGGCTAGGTGTGTCGGCCAGAACATCGACCTTGTCGGGGACCTACATCATAGATCTTGGAAAAGTTCCAACCTCATATCTTCCTGAGATTCAGATCTGGTTGGTAACAGGATATTCCAGACCCATCGAGTCTAGAAGAAAATGCAAGTTTGCAACGCAAATCGACGAGATGGCGTTGCGAGATTCTCGGGAAATGGACTATGGTAGTAAGCTCCAAAACATGAGCTGGTTCTGCTAACACATGTGAACATGTTGTCCCAGACAAGCATGACCACGTAGTAGTCTTATAATAAAAACACCACCGAGTTCAGGTGGGGAACCATCATCGAGGATAACAAAGTCCTTGCATAAGGCATGCTCTTAAGAAGGAACTTCTTCTCCTTGAACAAATCAATCAGTGGCTTGGTGTGCTAGAGAATACATATGGAGTGGAGGTAATTAATCTACCAAACCATATAATACATTCGCACATGCATAACTAACTTGGGATGGTACCAGAGGAAACAAAACAATCTTTCTCGAACTCATGGCGGCAACTTGCTCCAAATGCACATGAATTTGAGGAAGTCACTTCTTCCATCCAAGCATAAGCTTCATGAACGGAACACGAAGGCATTGCTTACAAAGTTTCCAATACTAGGTTGATGTTCAACATGAATCATGGGGGAGACAAAATGCTACTGATGGGCTCAACAGCAACTCATCGGAATTTCCATATCACTGGACTTCCACCATCATGTGAACATAGTGATAGCATTGGTCAGACCAAAAGATGTAATGGTGTATGCTCGAGGGGTCAACCACGAGTAAGGCAACATTACAAACATTGTTGGTTCTGATTTGACTTGACGATAGCCCATAGTCAAGTCAAAGTTTTGACAAGATGATAGACCCAGCAACTGATCACGAGGACCAATTGATGAAGATATCATCTTGCTTGAACAACTATCAAAACACAAGGATATCCCTTTGGGATGAACTAAGTCGGACAAGATATCATATTCCAACTCTCCAAGTTGTCATTTATCTTAACCAACTATTTCAGGGTATCCAACACAAATTCTTGGAGAAAGGGTGGTCACAAGAAACCAACTTGATCACGAACTCAACATAGCGGTCAGGTGACAACCTAGTAACACTTCCGAGAAGACATTCGGAAAATCACGAACCACCGATATGTTATTAAGCTCGGGAACAATCTTGCTTCTCAAGGCAAGACGGCATGATCATAAGAGCAAGGGATTCAATCCTAACTCAAAGATCGAAGAGTGCACCGGAAATAAGGACTAGGTACCACGATAAACCTTAGGGTGATGATTCAATAATCAACACGGTAAGGATAAGATTATTGTCCATTATATACCAAGCAACAGGGTTGCTAGGAGTATTGATTTCACACATCACAGTTTACTTGTCGGCATTCCGGTTACAACAACACGGGACCGAGAAATGAATAATGATGGCAAGAAGTATCACTGTATCAAGAGTTCATAGGAGGTTGTGCAATTCCTATGATATTCCTGACATAAAGAGGGTAATACTTCAGGGTAGAACAGAATCAAAAGCTGGATTGGCATTTTGATCTGCGGAATACAATTGCTTTGACCCAATCCTAGATATGGATGAGGTACTAGAGTTTGTTTCTCCTAGTTATTCCGGAATAGAATGGCTTGACGGATCACATGAATAATAGGCATCGATAACACCAATGCACAACTACTCTTGACCAACAATTGACAGACGAAGGTCAGATAACAGCTAAAGAGGGACAACTCAAAGGAACATATATCTTTCTAAGTTGTAGATGCATAGATTAGTATGTCGAGCAAAGCTCAACATTTCTTCCGGATAACCCATGCAGAAAGGTAGAACTGACAGAATCACAATTATGAATGGAACTCCTCAGGAGTACTCTAATGGTGATCTTTTGGTTCACAGAACTTCTGCCTTAATGATTCATGGTATTTGGAAGAAGGAAATACCACGGACCTCGAGGACTATGACAAGGTTACTAATATCTTAAGGGAATTAGCAGATACTAACAACATGAAGTAGGGTGAATCTCGGGTTCAAAACCCAGGAGTAGAATACCTACTAACTAAATAACATCACGAGATGCTTTCGAGAATGGTGGCTAGAATCATCACACTAGGAACACCAAACATGGCTAGATTACTAGGTGACTCTCTAAAACACCTAGGGTCATAATAATAGCTCCAACATATATGTCGAGGCAATGGAGTATCTCAACCCACTGGTTAGTGTGGTTAATCTGGCCCAAAGGAACACCGGGAACAGAAAGAAGGGGGTTGCAAATGCATCGGACTATTTAGAAACCTGGGATGACTCGGATAACAGAACGACTATAAATGCTCAAAATGATTTGAGACATCCTGCAAAAATGGTGGCATAACCACTCAACATCACAATATCAAGGTTCTGAGGCCATCTATGAACATATGGAAGTAGTAGGAACTGAACTGAGGCTTGAACTCAACAATCCTAGGCAACTATGGTTTAGTAACACGTCATCCTGAGAGATAGAAGAGAAGCCTAGTTCTTAACCCCGTAGAAAAGAAGAGGTTGACTCAGATCAGAAGGGCATAAGGTAAAGGAGTAAAAGAGCCTTACGTTCCCATCCACAATCAATTCCCTTATATAACTAAAGCATTTCTAGACACGACTTCGACCAGCTTGGCTTGGTAATCCTACAGGCAGTCAGGCTCTGATACCAAAGCTGTCAGGACCCCGATTCTAAGTCACACCGATCTAGCCTGTAATACCTCATATCACTTTGCGGCCTCACGCATGGTATCCCCACGGGTGTCGCCTTACCATGGCCCGGGACCGTTTGCGCCTTTTGGCTCACGTATATGATAGTGTCGCTAGCATCCATATGACAGAGAACCTGGGCCGACATGACTAGTCGTGAACCCAAAGTGGCACTAACTTACGGGGACAGGTATACATGAATCAACATCAAGCATGTCGGTCAGCAGCATGCGAATCCGGGCTGTAGCACTAGGCTAACAGGACTCCGGGAACCCGGGCTGTAGAAGGCTAGGCAGGACTCCGGATGTCACCGCGTGACATTTCCCCAAAGGGACAGACACAGGAATGAAGTGAAACACATGCCGGCCAGTCAAGTGTTCCGGAGCAATAGTGTGGGCTAGCAGGACTCGGGTGAACCGGGCTGTAGCGGACTACTATGGCTCATGGAAGCACAAGACTAAATTTCCCCATAAGAGAGGCTACCAAGGATAAACAACTAGGTTGTTGGATCCCACACATACCAAGCATTTCAATCATACACACAATATGCTCGACATGTGTAAATACAACATGGCATCACAACACAACTCTACGACTCAAGTATTTATTCATTAGGCTCCGAGGAGCGAGATATTACAAACATGGGTCTCATGACCCAACATACAGAGCATACAAGCAACAAGCACATGCGGAAGCTTAACTTGTCTGAGTATAGACAACTACAAATGAAGAAGGCTGAGAAGCCTGACTATCTACAAGACCCTCCCAAGGGTACAAGATCATAGCTGAGGTACGAGCTAAACGTCGAAGTCCACGTGGAACTACTAGCGAGACTGAAGTCTCTCTGCAAAACATAAATTAAGCAAACATGATTACAAATGTACTCAGCAAGACTTACATCAGAACTAACTACATATGCATCATTATCAACAAAGGGATGGTGGGGTTTAACTGCAGCAAGCTAGCTTTGACTCGGTGGCTATCCTGAACTACGACTGCAAGTAACTCTTTTGCGGTGGCGCACACGAGTCCACATATTCACCATACCAATACACCACTATGGATCCACTCCCGTCTCCCTATGAGAACGCCATCCATAGCACTCACGCTTATCTTGCGCATTTTAGAGTATCCACTTTCACTTGTCTATGAACTATGCAAGGTGTCCAAGTTTCCATATCCGAGGAATCCGGCTATTCGAATAGATGATGATAACCCTGCAGGGGTGTACTTCTTCACACACGCTCTCGCCACTTACCACCATGTACACATCGTGTATCTCGGCAACCTTCAAGCGGAAGCCTAGCGAGGGAGTCGGCCACGACCTGACTAACCGACAAGTCTCTAGTCCAGGTTTATCGCCTATTTGGGTTCCATCCGCAAGGAGATCCGGCCGAGGTGTCTCTCACGGCCCCAAACGATGTGAGCAGGGTTCCCAAGCCCACCATCCGGGTGCCACTTGGTACACCGGGCCACTGTGCCTAGTCTGTCCCAAGCCCACCTGTACCGGGTGCCACTTGGTAGACTACTAACACTACCTACAAACACCAAAAACTAGTTGCAACTCCTAGACAGAGATCAGGTTGATTAATAAGTCGAGAGAGCTTGGAGCGCCCGAAGCCCAATGTGTGGTAGTAACTGTTCATGGATCACAAACACAGAACTTAGTTCCTGAGGACGGCTGCAATGAGACAATCCACCATGTACTCCTACATGGCCTCTCACCGCTACCTTTACCAAATCATGTTCACACACTTAGCTCCCAATAGTAGGACATGTTCACAACTTTCCAATTCACCCTCGATGAATCAGACCTAACACAACTCTAAGCAATAGCAGGCATGACAAGCAAGCATGAATGAGTAGGCACATCAGGGCTCAAACAAATCCTACTCATGCTAGTGGGTTTCATCTATTTACTGTGGCAATGACAGGTCATGCAGAGGAAAGGGGTTCAACTACCGCATCATGTAACAATTGAATCGCTGGTGTCCTAATGCAGTAAAAGAGAGCAGGAGCGAGAGAGTGGGATTGTATCGGAATGAAGAAGGGGGTTTTGCTTGCCTGACACTTCCGAAGATAGTATAGCTCTTCATTGGTGTCATCGATCACATCGTTGGAAACATCGTCTACTAAGAGGGAACAACCATCGGAAAACACAAAAGAAACAACATTCACTGCAATGCACAATCAAATGAATGACATGTCATGTTAAGGAATTGAATTGACCTAATGCAGCAGTAAGCCAAGTTAATTGTAGTGGAATTCAAACAGGGTTAAACTCCAACTCCAAATGCTAGTTCATAAATTGCCCTAATCATGATTTATCCTATTAAGTGAGGTTAACTTGTTCAAACATGCATGAAAGTACCATAAACAGATTCGTCATATTTTTCTGATCATTTTTCATATATAAATTATTTCATTCTGAGCTACGGTTGAATTAATATGATTTTTAGAAGTTTATACTATTTTCTGGAATTTTCTGAATAAACTTAAATCTAGAAAATGCTTTACTGTGTCAGCATGACCTCACAGTGACGTCAGCAGGTCAACGGCTCGGTCCAGGTCAAACCTGACATGTGGGGCCCGTTGGTCAGTCACACAGTTAGTTAATTAACTAACTCAGGTTAGTTTAAGTGCTAAGCTAGGTTAGTTAGCAGGCCGGGGCCCACATGTCAGTGAGTGAGGGGGTTAATTAGTAGGGTCATCAGCGGCTAATGATGTGCCACGTCACCAGCCACCGGAGTTGGACTCCGACGACCTCATAGTGCGGCGGTGGCTCGCCGGAATCGCGCTGTGGGCGTCGGTTGGATGTGCCGAGGGCACCGGGCGATAGCCCTTGCTCCCGCGCATCTAGCGGAGGTAGCAGCAGGTCATGGGTTCACCGGAATTGACGCCGGCGACGAGCCAAGCGGCGGCCGGAGCTACGGCGTAATCGGGTTGGAGCTAGGGGGCACGTGGGGAGAAGCTGGTGCTGGCTACGGGCTCCTAGAGACGCGTTGAGCGTGATGGTGTGCTCGGCTTCGAGCTACAACGGCTCCAGCCACGGCGGCGACGAGGCACGGTGGCGGCGAGCTTCGGCTGTGGTGGTCAGTGGGGCTAGATGAGGAAATCGACAGTGGAGAGAGAGGGTTTGGGAGCAGGAGCTCACAGTGAGTCGAACGGGAGGGTCAGCGAGCTCGGGGAGGCACTGGAGGCAGCAAATCGACGGCGACGATCTTCGGTGGCCGACGAGGGGAATGGAGGTGCAGGCGGCATCCAAGGGCTTCTGGCATCAGGTGGCTTGGTGAGGAGGAGGAGAGGGACTCGGCGGAGCTCATGGGCAGCTCCAGGGGACGAGGGAGAGGCGATGGCCACGGTGATGCTCATCAGCGGCGGCGGGCGCATTCAGTGAGGAGATCAGAGGAGGGGGAGGGCGTTCGGGGGAGAGAGGGATGAATGAGGGGGTCGAGGCGGCGCCGAGGAGAGGACGTGAGGCATTGCGGTGGCCAGGCGACGCAGGCAGGCAGCCTGGTGGCGTGGCGCCCGCGGGCGCGCCGTGCGTTGTCCCTCCTATGCCTATTGGCAGAGGTGGGTGACGACTGGCATAGGCCAGGTGGGCCGGCCCAGCCGGGTAAGTGGACCTTGGGTCCTCCCTCTCTCTCTCTATTTTGTTTCTGTTTTCTATTTTGCTTTTCTGTATTTGATTTAGTAATAATACTAAACCATTTTTAAAACTCCTGAGAAAATAATTTGTGGGTACTTTTAAAATGTTTACTAACAGCCCTCAAATGTTTTCAGAATTATTGAAGCATTTAAAATATTTATAGCCATTAAATGCTCCAATTCAAATACTTATGATTTAATCCAATAACCTGAACTGACCTAGGGAAAATATGCACCCATTTTTGTCAGAGGTTTTCACCAGTTTCAAAAATGATAGACTTTTCCTGAAGTCACTTTGGGTTTATTGGAAGTGATTTTATTTGAGCCTATTCGAATTCATTTGGTGCTAGGGTTTGGTCAGTCCCCATTTCAAGTTTTCTGAGAAATTTAGACATGATGCAAGATGATTATGCAATGACAAGCAATGCCAATGCTAGGGCTGTGACAAGATACCTCTTCAACAATCGGAGTGACAAATCCTAATATCGAAATACGCCAACTCAACAAGTACGTTCGGAGACACCTGTAGAGCACCTTTACAATCACCCAGTTATGTTGTGACGTTTGGTAGCACACAAAGTGTTCCTCAAGTAAACGGGAGTTGCATAATCTCATAGTCATAGGAACATGTATAAGTCATGAAGAAAGCAATAGCAACATACTAAATGATCAAGTGCTAAGCTAACGGAATGGGTCAAGTCAATCACATCATTCTCCTAATGAGGTGATCCCGTTAATCAAATGACAACTCATGTCTATGGTTAGGAAACTTAACCATCTTTGATTAACGAGCTAGTCAAGTAGAGGCATACTAGTGACACTATGTTTGTCTATGTATTCACACATGTATTATGTTTCCGGTTAATACAATTCTAGCATGAATAATAAACATTTATCATGAAATAAGGAAATAAATAATAACTTTATTATTGCCTCTAGGGCATATTTCCTTCAGGGGAGACTATCATTTGAAGCACAAGAGCAAGGAGTTCATCATCAACACACCATCTATTACCTTTTGGAGAGTGGTGTCTCCTCGATTGGTTAGGTGTCACTTGGGAGCCCCCGACGAGATTGTGGAGTTGAACCAAGGATTTTTTAAGGGCAAGGAGATCTCCTACTTCGTGAAGATCTACCAAAGTGAGGCAAGTCCTTCGTGGGCGATGACCATGGTGGGATAGACAAGGTTGCTTCTAAGAAAAAGGGTTTCCCCCCACTTTATATATAAAGCACCATCACCAAAACATCAAGCAAGAAGATATAAACGCACGCCACCACCACACTCAACGCACACACCCAAGGCGAGATACAAAGGTACCGAGAACCGAAAACACCACCCCAACGAGGACTAAGCACCCTAATGATAAGCCGAAGACCACCATGAAGATGAACAATCCATCGAGGGGTAATGAGACAGACAAAGCTGGAGCGAGGACTCCAAGATGATGCCCTCAAGAGGGAAACGACTGTAGGAAGCCTTCACCGTCTGATCCCGAAGATCAGGTTTTCACCCGGAATGTCACGAAGGCAATGGAAGCACCACGACGGAGCCTGCAAGAAGGAGAATGACATCCACGAACGCCGCCTCCGTCGGCCAGTACCAAGACTGGGTGAGTGATGAACCCCGGTTCTCCTACCCCTCCATCGCAACCTCACTCCGCCAACCACCCGCATCCATGCCGCCCAAACGACCATGGCTGCCCGCCCGCACCCGAGCCGCGCGGTCAGCCCACGACCAACACGCCTCCCACCGCCAGAGCCGCCGCCCTGCATCCAGACACGCCTCCTGATACGTCTCCAATGTATCTATAATTTTTGATGTATTCATGCCATGTTTATAATATTTTTACATGATTTTGGTATGACTTGGTTAGAACTAACCTGGAATGACGCTGTTTTTGTGCAGAAATAAAAGTTCTCGGAATGCGCTGAAAATCAACGGAGATTTTTACTAGAAAATATAAAAAATACTGGAACGAAGAGTTACCGGACGGGAGTCCCATGGGCCCCACGAGGGTGGAGAGCGCGCCCACCCTCTAGGGTGCGCCACTTGCCTCATGGACTCCGTGTGGGCCCCCCCTGACTTGTTCTCGATGCCAACCTCTCTTATAAATCCCCAAACTTCCAGAACTTAACCTAGATCAGGAGTTCCGCCGCCGCAAGCCTCTGTAGCCACCAAAAAACAATCGGGACCCTGTTCCAGCACCCTGCCGGAGGGGGGAATCATCACTGGTGGCCATCTTCATCATCCCGACGCTCTCCATGACGAGGAGGGAGTAGTTCACCCTCGGGGCTGAGGGTATGTACCAGTAGCTATGTGTTTGATCTCTCTCTCTCTCTTGTGTTCTTGATATGGCACGATCTTGATGTACCGCGAGCTTTGATATTATAGTTGGATATTATGATGCTTCTCCCCCTCTATCTCCTTGTAATGAATTGAGTTTTCCCTTTGAAGTTATCTTATCGTATTGAGTCTTTAAGGATTTGAGAACACTTGATGTATGTCTTGCATGTGCTTATCTATGGTGAAAATGGGATATTCACGTGATCCACTTGATGTATGTGTTGGTGATCAGCTTGCGAGTTCTGTGACCTTGGCACCACCTATCGGAACCACGCCAAAAATCTCCGTGTCTCCAATTGCGTTTGCACCTTCCAATCCCATCCCCTTACTTTCTTGCAAGTTGCATGCTTTACTTTCCACTACTCATATACTCTTGCCATGCTTGCTTGAAATGTATCGTGAATATTTAAACTTGTGCTAAAACTCCACCTTAAGTTAAAGAAAGTAAAAGCTGCTACTTTTCTTTGTTGAAGAGGTCTAATCACTCCCCCCTCTAGACACCTCTTCTCTATCCTACAATTGGTATCAGAGCATTGGTCTCCATTGCTTTGGTTTAATCACCATTGGAGGAAGATGGATGAGTCTATGTAGGGGACTCTTGAACATAGAGTACCTATACTTGATGGAGAGTTCTTTCATGAGTGGAAAATTGAGATGCTTGATATTTTCAATGAATATCACTTGAACAAGTACATTACTAGCCCTTGTGCTATAGCGACCTGACCCGAATGGATCAAGTCTCTGTGCTTAAGTGTCATCCTTGGATCGGTATGCTGACACACACAGTACTCGAGGATTTATAACAGAGGTAAATCACATGTGTAAAGTAACGTAAATACTATTACCTCAATCCAAAATAGCGGAAGTAACAAGGTTGTGGATTCCCATCAACACCAACGGCAAAGTTGAGTGTAGAAATCATAACCCTAACGTATCACTTACTCGTCGTAAGATATCCTGCAACATGAGACGTTGCAGCCACAAAGGGTCAGTACATTGAATGTACTGGCAAATTCACACCATAGAGAATGATGAACAATGTCTATCACTACATGCATATATGGCTGGTGGAAAAGCTCTATGATTATATGTTTTTGCGAAAAGCCAATTTTTCCCTACTGCAAAGGAATAAATTTTATTTAACTATCAAGGTGGTTGTTGAACATTGAGAATGGTTGACAACACTCTCAATCCCAATTAAGTAACATCATTAAACCCAACAAAATTATTTAAAGTCACATGATGAGATTCACATGATAATCCAAGTACTAGATACTCAAGATGTCCATAACCGGGGACACGGCTAATCATGATTAGTTTATACACTCTGCAGAGGTTTGCGCACTTTTCCCCACAAGACTCGATCTCCTCCGTTGGATTTCTCGCACTACATGGTGTTTGAGAAACGGATGACTGAGACATAGTCTTTCAGAAGCGTTTGCACCTTACGATGGGTAGACCGTACCACCTACAACCCCTACATCTGCTAGTCTGCCACTGTAAGAGTTCACACTACTTAATCAACTATGCTAGAGCCCATAATAGCTTGTGGTTGCACACGGAAGTTTCTAGTATGAATAATCTCATGATCCATTTGAGCCTGGGTGGTGGTCCATAAAAAACTGGCAATCCTGGAATACCTAGGTGCCTAGACAGGCAATCGCTGGAATACCCAGGTGCCTCAATCCACCCAGATGTGTGTTAAAGTTGCCACCTTAAGTAAACCATTAATTAACAATCTCACATCTGCCATGAATACTCTCAAACCCAATCCACGTCTACGAGCATAGCATGGCAATATAAGCATAACGTAAAAGTAACTCCCAAGGTTTGAATGTAGGGTAATAGGTTCCTACCTCGTCAACTACTTCCCAATACCCACATGTTATCAATCCTACTCATGCAATGTTTGAGGGTGAAACTAATGCATAAAAACTGGGTATGAAGGGGGATATGACCAAAGTGTGAACTTGCCTGCAATGTTGATGAAGATGATTCACACTCAAAACTCTTGATAGTTCTACTCGTCACACTCCGGTCAATCTATCGTAAGCAAGCAATAGTAACAACACATAAGCAATCACTCAAAAGATCAGAAAGATCAAAGAAGACAATTCAGAAAACATCAAAACCAAGCAAATAACTCTTGCAACATAAAACAATTTCTAACAGTACCAAAATCATGTGAATTTGGCCTTATCAGAAAGTTTAGGTCAAGAGCTTCGATTTGCAAAAAGAATCAACTCAAATGGAGCTACGAAACTCAAGTTATGATCAAACGAAGTTTGAATAGAAATCTGATCTAATTCAAATTTTAAACTTTTCAAAAACATGTTTAAGTTATTTATCTGGATAGAGGAGATCATAACGAAGACGTGAGCGTTGGTTTCGTTGGATTTGGACAAACGAGCGAAAAGATGTGGTCGTTTGAAGTACAGGGACTAATCTATAAAAGAAACTACTACAAATAGGTGCCTGGACAGAAAACTAAAGAAAGAAAACTAAATAGCGAACGTTCGTTACTGATCGCTAACGAACGAAAATCGTTCGCTACCGAACCCTAGCTAACGAACGCTCGTAGAATAAGTTAGCCTAAAATAATAAACCATTTTTTTTGAAAAAAACCGAAGTAAATCTAAACCCAAAAAAATGGCCCGAGCGGTTTTATACCGGTTCGTGACGGGTTGGCGGTTTTCGGAGAGAAAACCCGGTGGCGGCGATGGCGTTCTCCGGCGAGACAAGACGGCGGCGGCGGCTCGGGTCCGGCCGGGGCGGCGGCTCCGGTCGTCCAGGAGGGCGGTGAAGGGGTCGGGGAGGGGCGGCGAGGCGAGGCGAGGAGGATGGCGGCGTCGGCGGTGGTCAACGGTGACGGGACGGAGTGGGGCGGCGGCGGGATGCGGCGCAAGGGCGGCGGTGCGGTGCGGCAGAGAGGAAAAAGGCGGCGGCGGTGCGGTGCGGCAGAGAGGAAAAAGGTGGCGGCGGCTGAGCTTATATAGAGGGGGGGCGAGGGTTGCGTGGAGGAGGGGGCAAAGGCGGCGACGAGAGCCAGGGCGGAGCACGACGTCCATGGCGGCGCGGCGGCGTGCCCGAGCGGGTCTCCCGCTCGGGAGGGAGAGGGGCGGCGCTGCTGGGCTGGGCCGTGGACTGGTCCGGTTGGCTGGGCCGGCCCAGTCAGGGAAGGAGTTTAAAAAAACATTTCTAGACAAAAAAAGAAAAGCAAAATAAATAAAATATTATATAGGCATATAATATATCAAAATTTTCAGAAAAAGGTTCTCTACGACATGAACATTTTTATAATGCCAAATAAAATCCACCCAAATTCAGATAATTCAAAGAGTGCTACTGGTCTAATAAAATCCAATAAAAATCATTTTAAAAATACCAAAATGATTTCAAATAAACTTTTCTCCAATTTTCTATTGTAGGGAATCATGTTACCCTATTTTCCATATATTTAATTTTGGAGAAAAATAATTTGATAAAAACTCAAACTATTCCAAATTGAAAATAATTTCAAAAGGACTTTGAATTTGATCCTTGAAACTCCCAACTCATATTTCATAATTTGAAGAAGTCATTTTATCTCCTCTCGTGAAAATCATTGAGTTTCTTAAGTTTCTGAATTGGAAATGTTCTCAAATGAAATTCAAATATTTTCAACACCCCTTGTCATTTAAATAAATGGAAGAAGTCATGTCATCTTCTCTCCAAGGTTTTGTGGTGAAAAGAATTTGGAATTCATGGAGATCATAAAACAAAAATGAAAGTTTGGGAAAGTCCTTTTATTCCCTCTCATTTAACTTTCAAAAAGGTTTCGAATTTCACTCAATTTCACACAATCAATCAAACAATCAATCAAATCTATCTATTTATTATAACATTCCAAAATTTAAAATTTTGGGATGTTACAAACCTACCACCCTTAAAATGAATCTCGTCCTCGAGATTCAAAGAGGCTAGCAAGAAATAGGTTATGGTTTGGGAGTCTCCTCAAAATTTCATCAATCGTCTCCGGAGTCTGGGGTGCTACCACCCTTAAAAGCATGGTTACAGTTCCATCAAAACTCATATTCTTCATCCATATTGTTAACAGTGTCGGTCTTCTCAGATCTTCAGGATAATTCCTTATCTGGGCTCTTTCGGTAGTGGCATAATCTTTACCACAATTCTTCTGTACTTTCATCCTGGTGAGGTTCTTCCATGACTGGGTCTTCTTAGCTGATGGGTCTGACGCCAGTACTAAACAGCTAATCGATATCTCATGGTGGTCAACAATTTATGGTTCCTTCTGTAGGAAATGGGTCTGGTTGATCCTCACCGTATAACCTACGGTTGGCAAAAAAACTGCCTTGTACAAGGGAAAAATTGCTCTGCCATTCTAAGGTTCAAACAAGGTTTAATACTGTCGTCTCTCTACTATAGGTAAGTCACTCAGATTTACCATCCCATATAGCAAGGCGGATAATAAGAGTAAGTCGGTATGCTGATCAATCCATCCCGCACCCAGATCATTACCCTGTATATGCTTTAGTAAATCTCGCATTCTAACACTCGGTCATCCTCACAAGCATTGCAGAATTTCTCTTGTTGACGAACCAAGTTCGGATAAATCCATAGATTCTGCAAGCCAAACAACCATCTATCGTTCCTTCACAACTCTCAGGTTTTGCGTAACTCCTATAAGATCATCTGTCAATAAAATCGTAACTTCTTTCAGGGTTTTGCCTTCAGCAAGAATGTGCTTGCTTCTTGGCAGGTCCTGGGGCCTGTGGGTTATGGCCCATCTCATCACTTGTAAACCTTGAACTTATCCTCTGGGCAACTTATCGTTATTCCAACATCCAACTTGCAGCTTCCTAGCATAATTAAAATCCATCCAATTGTATTGTCTTCCTTCCTTCTATTGGCACCAAACTAGGACATGATTACTCAGATTCATTATGGAATTTCCCCTGATCCATATGTCCAACATCATACCTCCTTTATATCCAATAGTAATTCATCTCTTCATCCTCGTGGGATATCCCTCATACCGAGATAAAAACTTATACTTATGAAGTCCATATTCCACTTCGTGGAACATCATTATCCTTTCCAGGGTCAAGCGTCCTTATAGGGGAATATTGGCCATCTCTGCATGGCACTTCTTCAACTGGGAAACGTGAAAAACATCATGAACTCCTGACAGTCCTTCGGGTGACTCCAACTTGTTGGCCACTTCTCCCATACGCTCCAAAACTCGATATGGTCCTACAAATCTCGGGGCTAACTGTCCCTTAACTCCAAATCGTTTAACTCCTTGCAGAGGGGACACACGAAGACATGCTCTGTCTCCAATTTCATAGACTTCCTCCTTGCGTTTTTTAGTGTGCATAACTCTTCTGCCTGGACTGAGCTACCTTTAGTCTATCTCGAATCAACTTAACATTCTCTTCTGACTCCTTGATCACATTTGGTCCAAACAACTGACGGTCTCCAACTTCATCCCACATACTCTTGGGGTATCACACATATCGAGACAAAACTCGTATTCATTTTGTCAGAAATCCACTCAGTGGAGTATCCTTATCTTTTCCAGGGGTCAAGGGTTCTTACAGGGTACTGCCACCCTTAAAATGCACAAATCTTCCATAGACCATATTTCTCATATCCTCAAAAATGGTCAAAATCCTTCTTCATAGAGTAACAACTCATAAAATCCATATCAGTACCAACGATGCTAACTTTATTCATTCTCAAATGATTACAATCTCTCGCCTTTCCATTACATGTCTCAACTCAACACCTCAATATAAAATAAAATGTTCTCACTTCTACTACCCCATTTCTTTTGTTGCAAACTCAACTATCTAGCACAAGTTTCCTTCTCCTTGGGGCATTCTCTGGCAAAGTGCCCTGCTCCATTACAATTAAAACATATTACTTCTGACAAGTCTCGAGGTTTCCTTTTTGGGCAACTGTTGAGGTAGTGCCCTGACTCCTTGCACCTGTAACAGGTGATATGACTCAGGTCCTTCCTGGAATCCAATCTACTTCTCTTCCTGGACCTTTCCATGCCAATCATGGCTTCTATTTCCTGTGGGTCATATTCTACTTCCTCTGTCGGGAATTGTACTAGATCTCCATTCAAACAATTTTGGGAGATGTGTCCTTCTTCTCCACATGAATAGCAAGACTTAGTGCAGGGTTTACTCGGGTCTTATTTAGGTGTGTCCTCCATCTCTTCCTTCATCACAACTTCTTCTAAAATTTCCATGAGGGCTCCTTTCATTACTTCTTTCTTCTGCTGGATGGTTCATTGTACCATGGGGTAAATGTGACACTGAGCAGGATAGTGGGTAGTCCCTTCACACAAGAAACAAGTAATCTTCCTGGTTGGGCATTCTTCAACTGGGTGACTTCCTTCACAATTAGGGCATTCATCCTTGTGTTCTTTATGGGTGTGTCCTATTTCTCCACAAATCTTGCTTGCACAAGGTTTCTTCATATCCTTTCCATAGGGTTTCAACTTCTGGGACACAAGCCGAGACTTTGGCAGAGTCAACTTAAATTCTTTCCAAGTGGTTACTCCTTGCCATCCATTGATGGTTTGGTACATTCTCCACCAAGTAGCAGCACCTCTTTCAAAGCACTGAAGAGCATGCTGGGTCATTTCCTTTCCGACTATAAGGTTTTTCTTCATGTGATCCTCCATGTTCTGAATCCATTGGTCCGTCTCCAATTGACTCATCAGTCCAGAAAATATAAGCTCATCTTCATTCATCCTCTATTGGATCCATGGGTTTGGGGTGAGATAAGAGAGACAGAGATGGATACACCCAATACAAACAAAAGTTTTGAAAATACAGTTTTTATTGTGGCTGTCGAAAAACATCAAACAAATGACAGCTCACAAACGTCGCATTTAACGTAGGTATATAACCGGGGTTTGGTCTTCTAAAGGTCAATAAATCTTCAACGTCTCCAAACTCTTCAAGCCTTGTTCATGCCTCCAATGGCTTCTTCCGATCATGTTTGTCTTCTCAAGTTCTTTTGCTAGATCATCTCTGTTGACGTGAAATCTCTCGTGACATCCTTTAATATTCCGTAGTTGCATTTCAAACTTCTAGGTTTCAACATCCTCGGCATGAACCATGGTCTAGTTCCTGACGAATCTCCGGTTTCTCGAGATTTTGCTCCTCCAGCTTGGCTACTCTCATCTTCAGGGTCCTGAGTTCCTCATGAAATACTTCCTTGTCAAAATACTGCTTCTTGTAGGTCCACCTTAACTTCTTGATGTAACACTCCAGATCCTGGTGATACACTTAGCTAAGGTTAAAACTTCACCTCTTGCTGATAGATGCTCCATCTGCCTTCTACCATCCAATCCTTCCATGCATATGCATGCTTAACTCAGCACGGTGACAATAGCATAAGCGGGCCATAACATCATGGATAGCTGGGTTTCTGCTCTTGTCATTTCCATGAGCTATCTCTCCATAGTTGATATCTCCTGCCTTAGGGTTTTCCTTGACAAAACTTTGAGGTTTTTAACTCTGCATGCTCGGTCTTTCTCCGATACACCTTGATCTTAGGTATTGACGACTTCCTTAGTCTGCCAAGTTCCATAAGGGGTGCCTTCCTAGGTCATACAAATCTGGAAAATTCTTCAGAGTCTTCAATTCTCCTAGTCTTCAGAGTCTTCAATAGATGTAGTTTCCATTATCATAATGTATGGTAAAATCCTCTTCATTCCGAATGGTCTCGGTTGTCCGATATCTTGTACTTCTTGGAGTGGTCTCATCAGTTGAATCTTCGTGTGGTCAAAAGGGAAAAGGGGGTATGGTCTCACTAAAAGGGGATATTTGAATAAGCTCAGAAGAGAATAGAGGTAAAAGATCTTTTGAAGAGTAAAGTTTTAGAGAAAACTCTTTCCTATGGGCTTGCCAGTTTCTAGGGGTCACGTCCTACAGTCAACATGTGCTCTGATACCATCTTGTAGCGACCTGACCCGAATGGATCAAGCCTCTGTGCTTAAGTGCCATCCCTGGATCGGTATGCTGACACACACAGTACTCGAGGATTTATAACAGAGGTAAATCACATGTGTAAAGTAACGTAAATACTATTACCTCAATCCAAAATAGCGGAAGTAACAAGGTTGTGGATTCCCATCAACACCAACGGCAAAGTTGAGTGTAGAAATTGTAACCCTGACGTATCACTTACTCGTCGTAAGATATCCTGCAACATGAGACGTTGCAGCCACAGAGGGTCAGTACATTGAATGTACTGGCAAATTCACACCATAGAGAATGATGAAGAATGTCTATCACTACATGCATATATGGCTGGTGGAAAAGCTCTATGATTATATGTTTTCGCGAAAAGCCAATTTTTCCCTACTGCAAAGGAATAAATTTTATTTAACTATCAAGGTGGTTGTTGAACATTGAGAATGGTTGACAGCATTCTTAATCCCAATTAATTAACATCATTAAACCCAACAAAATTATTTAAAGTCACATGATGAGATTCACATGATAATCCAAGTACTAGATACTCAAGATGTCCATAACCGGGGACACGGCTAATCATGATTAGTTTATACACTCTGTAGAGGTTTGCGCACTTTTCCCCACAAGACTCGATCTCCTCCATTGGATTTCTCGCACTACATGGTGTTTGAGAAACGGATGACCGAGACATAGTCTTTCAGAAGCGTTTGCACCTTACGATGGGTAGACCGTACCACCTACAACCCCTACATCTGCTAGTCTACCACTGTAAGAGTTCACACGACTTAATCAACTATGCTAGAGCCCATAATAGCTTGTGGTTGCACACGGAAGTTTCTAGTATGAATAATCTCATGATCCATTTGAGCCTGGGTGGCGGTCCATAAAAAACAGGCAATCCTGGAATACCTAGGTGCCTAGACAGGTAATCGCTGGAATACCCAGGTGCCTCAATCCACCCAGATGTGTGTTAAAGTTGCCACCTTAAGTAAACCATTAATTAACAATCTCACATCTGTCATGAATACTCTCAAACCCAATCCACGTCTACGAGCATAGCATGGCAATATAAGCATAACATAAAAGTAACTCCCAAGGTTTGAATGCAGGGTAATAGGTTCCTACCTCATCAACTACTTCCCAATACCCACATGTTATCAATCCTACTCATGCAATGTTTGAGGGTGAAACTAATGCATAAAAACTGGGTATGAAGGGGGATATGATCAAAGTATGAACTTGCCTGCAATGTTGATGAAGATGATTCGCACTCAAAACTCTTGATAGTTCTACTCGTCACACTCCGGTCAATCTATCGTAAGCAAGCAATAGTAACAACACATAAGCAATCACTCAAAAGATTAGAAAGATCGGAGAAGACAATTCGGAAAACATCAAAACCAAGCAAATAACTCTTGCAACATAAAACAATTTCTAACAGTACCAAAATCATGTGAATTTAGCCTTATCAGAAAGTTTAGGTCAAGAGCTTCGATTTGCAAAAAGAATCAACTCAAACGGAGCTACGAAACTCAAGTTATGATCAAACGAAGTTTGAATACAAATCTGATCTAATTCAAATTTTAAACTTTTCAAAAACATGTTTAAGTTATTTATCTGGATAGAGGAGATCATAACAAAGACGTGAGCGTTGGCTTCGTTGGATTTGGACAAACGAGCAAAAAGATGTGGTCATTTGAAGTACAGGGACTAATCTGTAAAAGAAACTACTACAAATAGGTCCCTGGACAGAAAACTAAAGAAAAAAAACTAAATAGCGAACGTTCGTTACTGATCGCTAACGAACGAAAATCGTTCGCTACCGAACCCTAGCTAACGAACGCTCGTAGAATAAGTTAGCCTAAAATAATAAACCTTTTTTTTGAAAAAAAACCCGAAGTAAATCTAAACCCAAAAAAACGGTCCAAGCGGTTTTATACCGGTTCGCGACGGGTTGGCGGTTTTCGGAGAGAAAACCCGGTGGCGGCGATGGCGTTCTCTGGCGAGACAGGACGGCGGCGGCTCCGGTCGTCCAGGAGGGCGGCGAAGGGGTCGGGGAGGGACGGCGAGGCGAGGCGAGGAGGATGGCGGCGTCGGTGGCGGTCAACGGTGACGGGATGGAGCGGGGCGGCGGCGGGACGCGGCGCAAGGGCGGTGGTGCGGTGCGGCAGAGAGGAAATAGGCGGCGGCGGCTGAGCTTATATAGAGGGGGGGGTGAGGGTTGCGTGGAGGAGGGGGCAAACGCGGTGATGAGAGGCAGGGCGGAGCATGGCGTCCATGGCGGCGCGGCGGCGTGCCCGAGCGGGTCTCCTGCTCGGGAGGGAGAGGGGCGGCGCTGCTGGGCTGGGCCGGCCCAGTCAGGGAAGGAGTTTAAAAAAAACATTTCCAGACAAAAAAAAAATAAAAGCAAAATAAATAAAATATTATATAGGCATATAATATATCAAAATTTTCAGAAAAAGGTTCTCTGCGACATGAACATTTTTATAATGCCAAATAAAATCCACCCAAATTCAGATAATTCAAAGAGTGCTACTGGTCTAATAAAATCCAAGAAAAATCATTTTAACAATACCAAAATGATTCCAAATAAACTTTTCTCCAATTTTCTATTGTAGGGAATCATGTTACCCTATTTTCCATATATTTTATTTTTGGAGAAAAATAATTTGATAAAAACTAAAACAATTCCAAATTGAAAATAATTTCAAAAGGACTTTGAATTTGATCCTTGAAACTCCCAACTCATATTTCATAATTTGAAGAAGTCATTTTATCTCCTCTCATGAAAATCATTGAGTTGCTTAAGTTTCTGAATTGGAAATGTTCTCAAATGAAATTCAAATATTTTCAACACCCCTTGTCATTTAAATAAATGGAAGAAGTCATGTCATCTTCTCTCCAGGGTTTTGTGGTGAAAAGAATTTGGAATTCACGGAGATCATAAAACAAAAATGAAAGTTTGGGAAAGTCCTTTTATTCCCTCTCATTTAACTTTCAAAAAGGTTTCGAATTTCACTCAATTTCACACAATCAATCAAACAATCAGTCAAATCTATCTATTTATTATAACATTCCAAAATTTAAAATTTTGGGATGTTACATGTGCACCCCTTATTGACCCCTTGCATCCTACCCTTGATGAGTCTATTGACATGTTCCGTAATCTTAGAACTGTCAATTTAATCACTAGAGGATTACCTAGAAACTTGATTGCTAGCTTGCATGCTCTTGATTGTGCTTACACCATATGGAGATTTATTGAGGAACGATTTCCAAACTATTCCTTGCAAAACTTAGATGGGATTCTTCACAAGTCTATTGCTTTGAGTAAGATGAATTCCAATGATCCCAAGTTTGGTGATTGTCTATTTGAGCTTACTAACCTCATGCGTGCCAAAGGAGATGTTGGAATCATTAGCAATATCAACTCTGAAGCCATTAGAATTCATAAAGATGAACATTGTGATGATCACTTATCTAATGAATCAGTCTCTCTAGGAATTGATCAATCACAAGACGATGTTGAGCATGGATACTATGATTAGGATGATGATAGTTAGTTACTGACTTTGATCTTCATGAGTCTATGAGACACTTTGATCTTATGGCTAATCTTCGTGGCTACATGGCTGGAGGAAAGGAATGGGTTATTGATAGTGGATGTACCGATCACATGACCAGAGACAAGGACATGTTTCGTGAGCTTGCTGAAAACAACGGCCCTCGAAAGTATGCCACTTTTGGTGAAAACTCAAAGGGTAAGGTGGTTGGCCTAGGTAAGGTGTCCATCTCACATGATAGCTCCATACAAAATGTTATGCTCGTTGAATCTCTTGGCTATAATTTACTTTCCATATCTAGACTTGCTGACTTTGGTTTCAATGTCTTATTTACTGAAGTGGATTTCCAAGTGTTTCATAGAGATAATCATAATATGGTCTTTACCGGTATACATAGAGGTGATCTATACATTGTTGATTTCACTAAAAAAGCTCAACCTAGAACTTGCTTAATTGCTAAATCTTCTAAAGGTTGGTTGTGGCATAGAAGTTTAGGTCATGTAGGCATGCAAAATCTTGATAAGCTTATTAAAGGTGATCATATCCTTGGAGTAAAAGATGTTATATTTGACAAGGATAGATTGTGCAACACTTGTCAAGCAGGAAAACAAGTTGGAGGAAGCCACCCCGTGAAGAACATCATGACGATGAGAATACTGCTCGAGCTACTTCATATGGATCTCTTTGGTCCCAATGCCTATAAAAGTCTCGGTGGAAACTCATTTCGTCTAGTCATAGTAGATGATTTTTTAAGATTTACGTGGGTGTTCTTTCTTGATGATAAATCACAGGTCCAAAAGATCTTCAAGAGCATCGCTAGGAAGGCCCAAAATCAATTTGAAGTGAAGATCAAGAAGGTTCGCAGCGACAACGAAACAGAGTTCAAGAACGCAAATGTGGATACCTTTCTTGATGAAGAATGGATTTCACATGAGTTCTCAGCTATGTACACGCCTCAACAAAATGGAGTTGTTGAGAGGAAGAACTAGAATCTTATTGAGATGGCGAGAATGATGCTTGATGAGTACAAGACACCAAAACACTTTTGGGCGGAAGCAGTTGAGACAGCTTGTCATGCAACAAATCGCTTATATCTTCACAAGATACTCGGCAAGACGACATATGAGCTTTTCACTGGTAACAAACCCCAAGTTGGGTACTTTCGAGTATTTGGCTCCAAGTGTTACATTCTTGATAAGCATCATTGTTCTAAATTTGCTCCTAAATCTCATGAGGGTTTCCTACTTGGTTATGTCTCAAACTCTCACACCTACCGTGTCTACAACAATTTGACCCAAAAGGTTGAAGAGACGGTCGATGTGAAGTTTGATGAATCTAACGGCTCGCAAGTAGAGAAATTTCCAATTGAAGTAGGAGACAAAGATCCTTCGGAAGCAATCCAAGACTTGTCTATTGGCAAGATTCGTCCAACGGAGGTGAAGGAGAGTACCTCGTCCGTCCAAGTGGAAGCTTCTACCTCACGACAAGGTGAACCAAGAGTTGACATGGAGTCATCCACAAGTGGGACACACCATGATGAAGAGAACGGGGAAGTACACCAAGATGAACCTCATCAACCTCCTTCTCCATCTTGACAAGAGAATGACAATGTCAACAATGAAGAAGGCCAAGAGGAAGAACAAGATGATGATGAAGATGTTCTACCCCGACCCAAACAAAAGCTCTCACGAGTTAGAGCAAGAGTCACAAGAGACCATCCCGTTGAGAAAATCTTCAGTGATATCCAACCGGGAGAATCACTCGCTCTAAAACTCGTTTGGCAAATTTTTGTGAACATTATTCATTCATCTCTAGCATTGAACCTATGAAGGTTGAAGAAGCATTGGAAGATCCGGATTGGATAAATGCCATGCATGAAGAGCTACACAACTTTGAGAGGAACCAAGTGTGGACATTGGTCGAGAAGCCCGACAACAACCACAAAATCATCGGTACCAAATGGGTGTTTCGCAACAAGCAAGACGAAGATGGAAAAGTCATTTGCAACAAAGCACGTCTTGTCGCCCAAGGCTACACTCAAGTCGGAGGTATGGACTATGGTGAGACATATGCCCCCGTTGCTAGACTTGAGTCCATCCACATCTTACTTGCCTATGCAAATCACCATGATATTACCTTGTACCAAATGGACATTAAAAGTGCTTTTCTAAATGGTGAAATTGAGGAGGAAGTTTATGTTAAAGAACCTCCCGGCTTTGTTAATCCTAAGAAACCCGACCATGTTTAGAAACTTCACAAAGCTCTTTATAGTCTTAAACAAGCTCCTAGAGCATGGTATAAATGCTTGACCAAGTTCCTTATTGAAAATGGATTTGAGATTGAAAAAATTGATTCTACTCTTTTTACTAAAAGGGTTAATGGTTAATTATTTGTGTGCCAAATTTATGTTGATGATATCATATTTGGTTCTACTAACCCTCATTTTAGTGAAAAGTTTGGAAAGCTAATGTTGGAGAAGTTTGAGATGTCTATGATGAGTGAACTCAAGTTCTTTCTTGGTTTGCAAATCAAGCAAACCAAGGAAGGCACCTTTGTTTCCCATACAAAGTATACCAAGGACCTATTCAAGAAGTTCAACATGCAAGAATGCAAAGGTATGAATACACCCATGCCTACTAGTGGACATCTTGACTTGACCAAGGATGGCGAGCCGGTTGACCAAAAAGTTTATCGCTCTATGATTGGTTCATTGTTATATCTATGTGCCTCCCGTCCCGATATTATGCTAAGTGTGTGCATGTGTGCACGATATCAAGCGGCCCCCAAAGAATGTCATCTTAAGGCTGTGAAATGGATAGTGAGATACTTAATTCATACACCAAATTTTGGCATTTGATATCCTAAGATGTCTTATTTTGATATTGTTGGCTATTCTGACACGGACTATGCTGAAGACAAGGTTGATAGAAAGTCCACTTCGGGTACGTGTCAATTTCTTGGTAGATCTCTTGTGTCTTGGTCCTCCAAGAAACAAAACTAGTATTCTTATGTTCCGCTGAAGCGGAATACATTGTCGTCGGTTCATGTTGTGCTCAATTACTTTGGATGACCCAAATGAAGGAAATATGCCCTAGAGGCAATAATAAAGTTATTATTTATTTCCTTATTTCATGATAAATGTTTATTATTCATGCTAGAATTGTATTAACCGGAAACTTGATACATGTGTGAATGCATAGACAAACAGAGTGTCACTAGTATGCCTCTACCTGACTAGCTCGTTGAATCAAAGATGGTTAAGTTTCCTAGCCATAGACATGAGTTGTCATTTGATTAATGGGATCACATCATTAGGAGAATGATGTGATTGACTTGACCCATTCTGTTAGCTTAGCACTTGATCGTTTAGTATGTTGCTCTTGCTTTCTTCATGACTTATACATGTTCCTATGACTATGAGATTATGCAACTCCCATTTACGGTAGGAACACTTTGTGTGTTACCAAACATCACAACGTAACTGGGTGATTATAAAGGTGCTCTACAGGTGTCTCCGAAGGTACTTGTTGAGTTGGCGTATTTCAAGATTAGGACTTGTCACTCCGATTGTCGGAGAGGTATGTCTGAGCCCACTCGGTAATACACATCACTTAAGCCTTGCAAGCATTGCAACTAATGAGTTAGTTGCGGGATGATGTGTTACGACACGACTAAAGAGACTTTCCGGTAACGAGATTGAACTAGGTACTGAGATACCGACGATTGAATCTCGGGCAAGTAATATACCGATGACAAAGGGAACAACGTATGTTCTTATGCGGTTTGACCGATAAAGATCTTCGTAGAATATGTAGAAGCCAATATGAGCATCCAGGTTCCGCTATTGGTTATTGACCGGAGATGTGTCTCGATCATGTCTACATGGTTCTCGAACCCGTAGGGTCCGCACACTTAACATTCGGTGACGATTTGTATTATGAGTTATGTGATTTGATGTACCGAAGGTAGTTCGGAGTCCCGGATGAGAACGGGGCCATGACGAGGAGTCTTGAAATGGTCGAGACATAAGGATCGATATATTGGATGACTATATTCAGACATCGGAAAGGTTTCGAGTGATTCGGGTATTTTTTGGAGTACCAGAGAGTTACGGGAATTCGTATTGGGCTTAATGAGCCATACGGGAAATGAGAGAAAGGCCTCAAAAGTTGGCCGCACCCCTCCCCATGGTCTGGTCCGAATTGGACTAGGGAAGGGGGCGCCCCTTCCTTCCTTCTCCTTTTCCTTTCCCCTTTTTCTATTCCATATGGGAGTAGGACTCCTCCAAGGTGCGCCAAAGGGGCCGACCCTCTCTTCCTCCACCACTCCTTTATATACGGGGAGGGAGGCACCCCTTGGAGACACAACAATTGATCTCTTGGATCTTTTAGCCGTGCGCGGTGCCCCTCTCCACCATAGTCCACCTGGATAATATCGTAGCGGTGCTTAGGAGAAGCCCTGCGAGGGTAGAACATCAACATCGTCACCACACCATCGTGCTGACGGAACTCTCCCTCAAATCTCGGCTGGATCGGAGTTTGAGGGACGTCATCGAGTTGAACGTGTGTAGAACTCGGAGGTGCCGTGCGTTTGGTACTTGATCGGTCGGATCGTGAAGACGCGTGACTGCATCAACCGCGTTGTGCTAACGCTTCGGCTTTCGGTCTACGAGGGTACGTGGACACACTCTCCTCTCTCGTTGCTATGAATCACCATGATCTTGTGTGTGCGTCGGAATTTTTTTGAAATTACTACGTTCCCCAACAGTGGCATCCGAGCCTGGTTTATGCGTAGATGTTATATGCACGAATAGAACACAAGTGAGTTGTGGGCGATACAATTCACACTTCTTACTAGCATGTCACACTTTGGTTCGGCGGTATTGTTGGATGAAGCGGCCCGGACTGACATTACGCGTACGCTTACGCGAGACTGGTTCTACCGACGTGCTTTGCACACAGGTGGCTGGCGGGTGTCAGTTTCTCCAACTTTAGTTGAACCAAGTGAGGCTACGCCCGGTCCTTGAGAAGGTTAAAACAACACTAACTTGACGAACTATCGTTGTGGTTTTGATGCGTAGGTAAGAATGGTTTTTGCTCATCCCGTAGCAGCCATGTAAAACTTGCAACAACAAAGTAGAGGACGTCTAACTTGTTTTTGCAGGGCATGTTGTGATGTGATATGGTCAAGACGTGATGAGATATAAGTTGTTGTATAAGATGATCATGTTTTGTTGAAGTTATCGGCAACTGGCAGAAGCCTTATGGTTGTCTCTTTATTGCATAAGATGCAAGTGCCAAATAATTGCTTTACTTTATCGCTATGCGATAGCAATAGTTGCAAGAGCAATAGTTGGTGAGACGATCATGTGACGACACATTGATAGAGACCAAGATGATGGAGATCATGGTGTCATGCCGGTAACAATAGAGATCATGACGGTACTTTGGAGATGGAGATCAAAGGCACAAGATGATCATGGCCATATCATGTCACATATATTGATTGCATGTGATGTTTATCTTTTATGCATCTTATTTTGCTTTGATTGATGGTAGCATTATAAGATTAACTCTCACTAAATTTCAAGATAAAAGTGTTCTCCCTGAGTATGCACCGTTGCCAAAGTTCGTCGTGCCGAGACACCACATGATGATCGGGTGTGATAAGCTCTACGTTCATCTACAACGGGTGCAACCCAGTTTTGCACACGCAGGATACTCGGGTTAAACTTGACGAGCCTAGCATATGCAAATATGGCCTTGGAACACTGGAGACCGAATGGTCGAGCGTGAATCATATAGTAGATATGATCAACATAGTGATGTTCACCATTGAAAACGACTCCATCTCACGTGATGATCGGACATGGTTTAGTTGATATGGATCACGTGATCACATACATGATTAGAGGGATGTCTATCTAAGTGGGAGTTCTTAAGTAATATGATTAATTGAAATTTAATTTATCATGAACTTAGTCCTGATAGTATTTTGCAAATAATGTTGTAGATCAATAACTCGTGTTGTTGCTTCCCTATGTTTTACATGTGTTCCTAGAGAAAACTAAGTTGAAAGATGATGGTAGCAATTACACGGACTGGGTCCGTAACTCGAGGTTTATCCTCATTGTTGCATAGAAGAATTATGTCATAGATGCACCGCTGCGTGACAGACCTATTGCAGGAGCAGATGCAGACGTTATGAACGTTTGGCTAGCTCAATATGATGACTACTTGATTGTTTAGTGCACCATGCTTAACGGCTTAGAACCGGGACTTCAAAAATGTTTTGAATGCCACGGAGCATATAAGATGTTCCAATAGTTGAAATTAGTATTTCATACTCATGCCCGTGTCGAGAGGTATGAGACCTATGACATTACTTTGCCTACAAGATGGAGGAGAATAGCTCAACCGGTAAGCATATGCTCAGATTGTCTGAGTTTTACAATCACTTGAATCAAGTGGGAGTTAATCTTCCAGATAAGACAGTGATTGACAGAGTTCTCTAGTCACTATCACCAAGTTGCTAGAACTTCGTGATGAACTATAATATGCAATGGATAACGGAAATGATTCCCAAGCTCTTCATGATGCTGAAATCGACGAAGGTAGAAATCAAGAAAAGCATCAAGTGTTGATGGTTAACAAGACCACTACTTTCAAGAAAAGGGCAAAGGGAAGAAGGGGAACTTCAAGAAGAACGGCAAGCAAGTTGCTGCTCAAGTGAAGAAGCCCAAGATTGGACCTAAGCCTGAGACTAAGTGCTTTCACTACAAAGGGACTAGTCACTGGTAGCGGAACTGCCCAAAGTATTTGGCGGATAAGAAGGATGGCAAAGTGAACAAAGGTATATTGAATATACATGTTATTGATGTGTACTTTACTAGTGTTTATAGCAACCCCTCGGTATTTGATACTAGTTCAGTTGCTAAGAGTAGTAACTTGAAACGAGAGTTGCAGAATGAACAGAGACTAGTTAAGGGTGAAGTAACGATGTGTGTTGGAAGTAGTTCCAAGAATGATATGATCATCATCGCACACTCCCTATACTTTCGGGATTAGTGTTGAACCAAAATAAGTGTTATTTGGTGTTTGCGTTGAGCATGAATATGATTTGATCATGTTTATTGCAATACGGTTATTCATTTAAGTTAGAGAATAATTGCTATTCTGTTTACATGAATAAAACCTTCTATGGTTATACACCCAATGAAAATGGTTTGTTGAATCTCGATCGTAGTGATACACATATTCATAATATTGAAGCCAAAAGATGCAAAGTTAATAATGATAGTGCAACTTATTCGTGGCACTGCCATTTAGGTCATATTGGTGTCAAGCACGTGAAGAAAATCCATGCTGATGGGCTTTTGGAATCACTTGATTATGTATCATTTGATGCTTGCGAACCATGCTTATGGGCAAAGATGACTAAGACTCAGTTCTCCAGAACAATGGAGCGAGCAACTGACTTATTGGATATAATACATACTGATGTATGAGGTCCGATGAGTGTTGAGGCTCGCGGCGGGTATCATTATTTTCTGACGTTCACAGATGATTTGAGCAGATATGGGTATATCTACTTGAAGAAACATAAGTCTGAAACATTTGAAAAGTTCAAAGAATTACAGAGTGAAGTGGAAAATCATCGTAACAAGAACATAAAGTTTCTACGATGTGATCGCAGAGGCGAATATTTGAGTTACGAGTTTGGTCTTCAATTAAAACAATGTGGAATAGTTTCACAAACTCATGCCACCTGGAACACCACAGCGTAATGGTGTGTCCGAACGTCTTAATCATACTTTACTAGATATGGTGCAATCTATGATGTCTCTTACTGATTTACTGCTACCATTTTGGGGTTATACATTAGAGACAACTGAATTCACATTAAAAAAGGGCACCATCTAAATCCGTTGAGACGACACCGTATGAACTGTGGTTTAGCAAGAAACCTAAGCTGTCGTTTCTTAAGTTTGGGGTTGCAATGCTTATGTGAAAAAGTTTCATCTTGATAAGCTCAAACCCAAGTTGGAGAAGTGCATCTTCATAGGATACCCAAAAGTAACTATTGGGTACACCTTCTATCACGGATCCGAAGGCAAGATATTTGTTGCTGAGAATGGATCCTTTCTAGAGAAGGGGTTTCTCTCGAAAGAAGTGAGTGCGAGGAAAGTAGAATTTGATGAGGTAACTGTACCTGCTCCCTTATTGGAAAGTAGTTCATCACAGAACTGGTTCTGTGAATCCTACACCAATTAGTGAGGAAGCTAATGATGATGATCATGTAACTTCAGATCAAGTTACTACCGAACCTCGTAGGTCAACCAGAGTGAGATCTGCACTAGAGTGGTATGGTAATCCTGTTCTGGAGGTCATGTTAATTGACCATGACGAACCTACGAACTATGAGGAAGCGATGATGAGCCCAGATTCCACGAAATGGCTTGAGGCCATGAAATCTGAGATGGGATCTGTCGTGGGTTTGTCACGGCAGATGTCCTTGTGAAGGGACTTATTCGTGGAGCCATCGCTATGGGTTAGCTTAAAGGGGTTAAACTGGACAAGGGGACACGGGGTGTTTTATACTAGTTCGGCCCCTTCGAGGAAGGTAAAAGCCTACGTCTAGTTGTGAAGGGTTTCGAAGGCCAGGGAGCGAATTCGCTTTGTCTGGCTCTCGAGTTGTTGTCTGTCCCTAAACCGCGGCCGGGTCGTCCCTTTATATTCATAGGTTGACGCCTGCCGGGCTACAGAGTCCCGAAGACGGATCATAAATGTGTCCGGTTCGGTCTCTACTCTTCCTATGTTACAATACAAGTTACCTGACTAGGTCAGTTTACATTTACAGACCGTGACCCGCCTTTGAGCCTTGGGCCTTCCGTAAAGAGCAACCATCCTTGCATCTTCATGGGCTTCCAATCTTCAAAGAGTCAACCCGGCTACATAAGGCCGGTTTACCTCCCGTAGTAATATCCCCAACATTAGGCCCCAGATTGGTTTGAACTTGTTCATGTCAATCTTCTATACTTAGAAAAAATCTTCTCTCATATCTTCACCTTGATCTTGTAAACCGTCGTGACGTCATACTTCCTGATTATAATAAACCGCCCTGACGTCATCCATCCGTCGATGTCAGAGATTACCTTCATTTAATGTGTATTCAGTCATCGAGGCGACACCTTTATTAACTTATCCATTTTTTGGGCTCCTCGATTCCCGCACTTGCCGTTTTATCGCTTCGCCTTATAAATAGGGGTAGAGGACCCCTTGTTGAGGAACATAGTAATTTCAAAAAATTTCCTACGCACATGCAATATCATGGTGATGCATAACAACTAGAGGGGAGAGTGTTGTCTACGTACCCTCGTAGACCGGAAGCGGAAGCGTTAGCACAACGCGGTTGATGTAGTCATACGTCTTCACGGCCCGACTGATCAAGCACCGAAACTACGGCACCTCCAAGTTCTAGCACACGTTCAGCTCGATGACGATCCCCGGACTCCAATCCAGCAAAGTGTCGGGGATGAGTTTCGTCAGCACGACGGCGTGGTGACGATCTTGATGTTTTACCGTCACAGGGCTTCGCCTAAGCACCGCTACAATATTATCAAGGATTATGGTGGAGGGGGGCACCGCACACGGCTAAGAGATCAATGATCAATTGTTGTCTCTATGGGGTGCCCCCATGCCCCCGTATATAAAGGAGTGGAGGAGGGGGCCGGCCAAGGAGGGTGGCGCGCCCTAGGGGGGAGTCCAACTCCCACAGGGAGTAGGACTCCCCTTTTTCCTATTAGGAGTAGGAGAGGGAAGGAAGAGGAAGGAAAGGGGGGCCGGCCCCCCTCCCAATTCGGATTGGGCTTGGGGGGGCGCGCCCCCTCCCTTGCTCCTTTCCCCTCCTTTCCACTAAGGCCCAATAAGGCCCATATACCTCCTGGGGGGTTCCGATAACCTCCCGGTGATCCAATATTGTCCCAATCTCACCCGGAACCTTTCCGGTGTCCAAATATATTCGTCCAATATATTGATCTTTATGTCTCGACCATTTTGAGACTCCTCGTCAAGTCCGTGATCACATCCGGGACTCCGAACAACCTTCGGTACATCAAAATATATAAACTCATAATGAAACCGTCATCATAACATTAAGCGTGCGGACCCTATGGGTTCGAGAACAATGTAGACATGACCGAGACACGTCTCCGGTCAATAACCAATAGCGGAACCTCGATGCTCATATTGGCTCCTACATATTCTACGATGATCTTTATCGGTCAGACCGCATAACAACATATGTTTGTTCCCTTTCTCATCGGTATGTTGCTTGCCCGAGATTTGATCGTCGGTATCTCAATACCTAGTTCAATCTCGTTACCGGCAAGTCTCTTTACTCGTTCCGTAATACATCATCCCGCAGCTAACTTATTAGTTGCAATGCTTGCAAGGCTTATGTGATGTGCATTACCGAGAGGGCCCAGAGATACCTCTCCGACAATCGGAGTGCCAAATCCTAATCTCGAAATACGCCAACCCAACATGTACCTTTGGAGACACCTGTAGAGCACCTTTATAATCACCCAGTTACGTTGTGACGTTTGGTAGCACACAAAGTGTCTCTCCGGTAAACGGGAGTTGCATAATCTCATAGTCATAGGAACATGTATAAGTCATGAAGAAACCAATAGCAACAAACTAAACGATCGGGTGCTAAGCTAATGGAATGGGTCATGTCAATCACACCATTCTTCTAATGATGTGATCCCGTTAGTCAAATGACAACTCATGTCTATGGTTAGGAAACATAACCATCTTTGATTAACGAGCTAGTCAAGTAGAGGCATACTAGTGACACTTTGTTTGTCTATGTATTCACACAAGTATTATGTTTCCGGTTAATACAATTCTAGCATGAATAATAAACATTTATCATGATATAAGGAAATAAATAATAACTTTATTATTGCCTCTAGGGCATATTTCCTTCAGTCTCCCACTTGCACTAGAGTCAATAATCTAGATTACACAGTAATGATTCTAACACCCATGGAGCCTTGGTGTTGATCATGCTTTGCTCGTGGAAGAGGCTTAGTCAATGGGTCTGCTACATTCAGATCCGTATGTATCTTGCAAATCTCTATGTCTCCCACCTGGACTAGATCCCGGATGGAATTGAAGCGTCTCTTGATGTGCTTGGTTCTCTTGTGAAATCTGGATTCCTTTGCTAAGGTAATTGCACCAGTATTGTCACAAAAGATTTTCATTGGACCCGATGCACTAGGTATGACACCTAGATCGGATATGAACTCCTTCATCCAGACTCCTTTGTTTGCTGCTTCTGAAGCAGCTATGTACTCCGCTTCACATGTAGATCCCGCCACGACGCTTTGTTTAGAACTGCACCAACTAACAGCTCCACCGTTTAATGTAAATACGTATCCGGTTTGCGATTTAGAATCGTCCGGATCTGTGTCAAAGCTTTTAAACTTGCCCACTGACGGCTCCAACTTTATTTTCTTGTTATGATGATTTTCAACTTCACTCTGAAATTCTTTGAACTTTTCAAATGTTTCAGACTTATGTTTCATTAAGTAGATATACCCATATCTGCTTAAATCATCTGTGAAGGTGAGAAAATAACGATATCCGCCATGAGCTTCAACATTCATTGGACCACATACATCTGTATGTATGATTTCCAACAAATCTGTTGCTCTCTCCATAGTACCGGAGAATGGTGTTTTAGTCATCTTGCCCATGAGGCATGGTTCGCAAGTACCAAGTGATTCATAATCAAGTGATTCCAAAAGTCCATCAGTATGGAGTTTCTCCATGCGCTTTACACCGATATGACCTAAACGGCAGTGCCACAAATAAGTTGCACTATCATTATCAACTCTACATCTTTTGGCTTCAATATTATGAATATGTGTATCACTACTATCGAGATTCATAAAAAATAGACCACTCTTCAAGGGTGCATGACCATAAAAGATATTACTCATATAAATAGAACAACCATTATTCTCTGATTTAAATGAATAACCGTCTCGCATCAAACAAGATCCAGATATAATGTGCATGCTTAACGCTGGCACCGAATAACAATTATTTAGGTCTAATACTAATCCCGATGGTAGATGTAGAGGTAGCGTGCCGACCGCGATCACATCGACTTTGGAACCATTTCCCACGCGCATCGTCACCTCGTCCTTCGCTAGTGTTCGCTTAATTCGTAGTCCCTGTTTCGAGTTGCAAATATTAGCAATAGAACCAGTATCAAATACCCAGGTGCTACTGCGAGCTCTAGTAAGGTACACATCAATAACATGTATATCACATATACCTTTGTTCACCTTGCCATCCTTCTTATCCGCCAAATACTTGGGGCAGTTCCGCTTCCAGTGACCAGTCTGCTTGCAGTAGAAGCACTCAGTTTCAGGCTTAGGTCCAGACTTGGGTTTCTTCTCCTGAGCAGCAACTTGCTTGCTGTTCTTCTTGAAGTTCCCCTTCTTCTTCCCCTTGCCCTTTTTCTTGAAACTAGTGGTCTTGTTGACCATCAACACTTGATGCTCCTTCTTGATTTCTACCTCCGCAGCTTTTAGCATTGCGAAGAGCTCGGGAATTGTCTTATCCATCCCTTGCATATTATAGTTCATCACGAAGCTCTTATAGCTAGGTGGAAGTGATTGGAGAATTCTGTCAATGACGCAATCATCCGGAAGATTAACTCCTAGTTGAATTAAGTGATTATTATACCCATACATTTTGAGTATATGCTCACCGACAGAACTGTTCTCCTACATCTTGCAACTATAGAACTTATTGGAGACTTCATATCTCTCAATCCGGGCATTTCCTTGAAATATTAACTTTAACTCCTGGAACATCTCATATGCTCCATGAAGTTCAAAACGTCGTTGAAGTCCCGATTCTAAGCCGTAAAGCATGGCACACTGAACTATCGAGTAGTCATCAGCTTTGCTCTGCCAGACGTTCATAACATCTGGTGTTGCTCCAGTAGCAGGCCTGGCACCCAGCGGTGCTTCCAGGACGTAATTCTTCTATGCAGCAATGAGGATAATCCTCAAGTTACGGACCCAGTCCGTATAATTGCTACCATCATCTTTCAACTTTGCTTTCTCAAGGAACGCATTAAAATTCAACGGAACAACAACACGGGCCATCTATCTACAATCAAACATAAACAAGCAAGATACTATCAGGTACTAAGTTCATGATAAATTTAAGTTCAATTAATCATATTACTTAAGAACTCCCACTTAGAAAGACATCCCTCTAATCTTCTAAGTGATCACGTGATCCAAATCAACTAAACCATAACCGATCATCACGTGAAATGGTGTAGTTTTCAATGGTGAACATAACTATGTTGATCATATCTACTATATGATTCACGCTCGACCTTTCGGTCTCATTGTTCCGAGGCCATATTTGCATATGCTAGGCTCGTCAAGTTTAACCTGAGTATTCTGCGTGTGAAAAACTGGCTTGCACCCGTTGTACATGGACGTAGGGCTTATCACACCCGATCATCACGTGGTGTATGGGCACGACGAACTTTGGCAATGGTGCATACTCAGGGAGAACACTTTTATCTTGAAATTTAGTGAGAGATCATCTTATAATGGTACCGTCAATCAAAGCAAGATAAGATGCATAAAAGATAAACATCACATGTAATCAATATAAGTGATATGATATGGCCATCATCATCTTGTGCTTGTGATCTCCATCTCCGAAGCATCGTCATGATCACCATCGTCACCGGCGCGACACCTTGAACTCCATCGTAGCATCGTTATCGTCTCGCCAATCTTATGCTTCCACGACTATCACTACAGTTTAGTGATAAAGTAAAGCATTACAGCGCGATTGCATTGCATACAATAAAGCGACAACCATATGGCTCCTGCCAGTTGCCGATAACTCGGTTACAAAACATGTCATCTCATACAATAAAATTTAGCATCATGTCTTGACCATATCACATCACAACATGCCCTGCAAAAACAAGTTAGACGTCCTCTACTTTGTTGTTGCAAGGTTTACGTGGCTGCTACGGGCTTAGCAAGAACCGTTCTTACGTACGCATCAAAACCACAACGATAGTTTGTCAAGTTGGTGTTGTTTCAACCTTCGCAAGGACCGGGCGTAGCCACACTCGGTTCAAGTAAAGTTGGAGAAACTGACACCCGCCAGCCACCTGTGTGCAAAGCACGTCGGTAGAACCAGTCTCGCGTAAGCGTACGCGTAATGTCGGTCCGGGCCGCTTCATCCAACAATACCGCCGAACCAAAGTATGACATGCTGGTAAGCAATATGACTTATATCGCCCATAACTCACTTATGTTCTACTCGTGCACAACATCAACGCATAAAACCTAGGCTCGGATGCCACTGTTGAGGAACGTAGTAATTTCAAAAAATTTCCTATGCACACGCAAGATCATGGTGATGCATAGCAACGAGAGGGGAGAGTGTTGTCTACGTACCCTCGTAGACCGGAAGCGGAAGCGTTAGCACAACGCGGTTGATGTAGTCGTACGTCTTCACAGCCCGACCGATCAAGCAGCGAAACTACGACACCTCCGAGTTCTAGCACACGTTCAGCTCGATGACGATCCCTGGACTCCGATCCAGCAAAGTGTCGGGGATGAGTTTCGTCAGCACGACGGCGTGGTGACGATCTTGATGTTTTACCGTTGCAGGGCTTCGCCTAAGCACCGCTACAATATTATCGAGGATTATGGTGGAGGGGGGCACCGCACACGGCTAAGAGATCAATGATCAATTGTTGTCTCTATGGGGTGCCCCCCTGCCCCCGTATATAAAGGAGTGGAGGAGGGGGGCGACCAAGGAGGGTGGCGCGCCCTAGGGGGGAGTCCAACTCCCAGAGGGAGTAGGACTCCCCTTTTTCCTATTAGGAGTAGGAGAGGGAAGGAAGAGGAAGGAAAGGGGGGCCGGCCCCCCTCCCAATTCGGATTGGGCTTGGGGGGGCGCGCCCCCTCCCTTGCTCCTTTCCCCTCCTTTCCACTAAGGCCCAATAAGGCCCATATACCTCCCGGGGGGTTCCGATAACCTCCCGGTGATCCGGTATTGTCCCAATCTCACCCGGAACCTTTCCGATGTCCAAATATAGCCGTCCAATATATCGATCTTTATGTCTCGACCATTTCGAGACTCCTCGTCAAGTCCGTGATCACATCCGGGACTCCGGACAACCTTCGGTACATCAAAATATATAAACTCATAATGAAACTATCATCGTAACGTTAGCGTGCGAACCCTATGGGTTCGAGAACAATGTAGACATTACCGAGACACGTCTCCGGTCAATAACCAATAGCGGAACCTGGATGCTCATATTGGCTCCTACATATTCTACGAAGATCTTTATCGGTCAGACCGCATAACAACATACGTTTGTTCCCTTTGTCATCGGTATGTTGCTTGCCCGAGATTTGATCGTCGGTATCTCAATACCTAGTTCAATCTCATTACCGGCAAGTCTCTTTACTCGTTCCGTAATACATCATCCCGCAGCTAACTTATTAGTTGCAATGCTTGCAAGGCTTATGTGATGTGCATTGCCGAGAGGGCCCAGAGATACCTCTCCGACAATCGGAGTGCTAAATCCTAATCTCGAAATACGCCAACCCAACATGTACCTTTGGAGACACCTGTAGAGCACCTTTATAATCACCCAGTTACGTTGTGACGTTTGGTAGCACACAAAGTGTTTCTCCGGTAAACGGGAGTTGCATAATCTCATAGTCATAGGAACATGTATAAGTCATGAAGAAAGCAATAGCAACAAACTAAACGATCGGGTGATAAGCTAATGGAATGGGTCATGTCAATCACATCATTCTTCTAATGATGTGATCCTGTTAGTCAAATGACAACTCATGTCTATGGTTAGCAAACATAACCATCTTTGATTAACGAGCTAGTCAAGTAGAGGCATACTGGTGACACTTTGTTTGTCTATGTATTCACACAAGTATTATGTTTCCGGTTAATACAATTCTAGCATGAATAATAAACATTTATCATGATATAAGGAAATAAATAATAACTTTATTATTGCCTCTAGGGCATATTTCCTTCACCCCTTTCTTTTTTTTCTGCTATCCATTCATCTCTTCTTCTTCCTCTCGACGACCCCGCACTCGAGCGCCGCCGTCATCTTCGAACCTCGCCTCTACTTCGTCGTCGGCTGCTGCATCAACCTATTCGCACGAGAGTTCCACAGCGCCCTTTCCGCTGCTTCCGTGGTCGCAGTACGTCCTTTCCCCCTTCTTTCCTAGATCCATTAGGGTTTCCTCGCTGTTCTTGAGGTTCGTCAGAGCTTATAGCGCTGTTCTTCCTTTGGCCCGTAGATGAATGCTTCGTACTTACCATATCTCTTGCCGTGATGAATCTTCTATTACCCTCACAAAACTTTATAAAAAAACTGCTGCAATCCTTCATAAACTGTTTCGGGTCTTACCCTTTTTAGGTCGAAATATTTTGCTTTTCTGTCTTACCTTAGATCCGAAAGTTTTATACATCTCTGTGAAATCTATTTCTCCTTATACCATTATAAGCAGTTTAACTTTGCATAATCAATCTGTACCATTAGCCCTCTGATAAACCGGAAGAGCCTTTTGTCTCCATAATTATATTCCGGTTTAACAGTGTCTGAGTACCCCTGTCGTGGTATTACCTTTTATGCATTATTGCATTGATCTCAAGTTTATGCCATGTCCTCTATCAGTATGTCTCTTACTCCATTGTATCATGCATATAATCATGCGTGATTTATAAACCGGTCTTTCATTTTCAGCTTGTTTGTTTCGCAATGGCCAAACAATTCACTGCCTGCAACTGGGCTTGTTCCCGGGTTACTGAGACTCAGTTGAATGAGATGGTCAGCATCGGCTCCCTACCTAAGAAAACTGAAATCAAATGGTGAGTTCCTGGAACAGAAAATCCTCCGACCCTAAGGCAGGGCGAGGTGGTGGTCTTTGTTGATCACATAGGCCGTGGCTTCAAACCGCCAGGGTCAAAGTTTTACTGAGATGTGCTTGCCAGCTTCCAACTTCATCTGCAAGATATTGGTCCCAACTTGGTCTCAAATTTATGCAACTTCCAGGTCTTCTGTGAAGTATATTTACAAGAAGTACCAACCACAGAGCTGTTCCGGGATTTTTTCCACTTAAACAGGCGCACAGAGTTTGTAAATGGACCGAACACAGAACTTGGTGGTCTCTCGATTCAAAAGCGGAAAGAAGTTGAATTTCCTCATGCGAAACATCATAGTCACCCAAAGGAATGGAACCAAACTTGGTTTTATTGCAGAGACACTTCGCCTGAAGATGAAAATCCCCTCCCCGGCTTTCGTGATCATAGACTATCCAACACCCATCCCATGCCACAATGCCTGAGCTCTTCAGAAAGGGCAAAATACGCTCCTCAACTCGCCAAACTCCGGGCCTTTATGGCGAACGGTTTAACAGGCGTGGACTTTGTGCGCTGTTGGATATCCTGGTGTATCTTGCCGCTAAGCCGGCGTCCGGGTTTAATGTGTGAATACACCGGTGAGGTTGACGACCCTCAACGCCACTTCAACATCCAATTATCTGAGGAAGAAATCACTGAAGGTGTAAAGAAGATTCTGAATGAATCGGAACTGATCTGTAGTCAAACTGCTCTGAGTCCCTTCTATGCCAAGAACAAACCGCCTACTGTAAGCATTATATTTCCCCCTCATCTCTAATATTTTTAGCTTATGCAACCTGTAATCGTTCTTCTTTGTATATAGGGAGATGACCACTTCTGGAAACGGAAAACCATAGAGTAAGCGGCAAAACCGACTAGAGACAAAGCGGTCAAGCCATCCCGCTCAAAGACCAAAGCCGTAAAACGTATATCAAAATAGAAAACGGTTGACCAAATTAATATGGAGCTTGATGATGATACTGATGATCCAGAAGTTGAGGTAGAACTTGATTCACTTGGCTCTCTTTTCATGCATCTCATTAACAATGATCTTCCTCAGGAGGACGCAGAAGCTAGTCAAGCTGATGATGTAGAGGTAATTACCCTTTCCTCCGGTTCGGACTCTATGCCAACAAAAAAAACTCGCCAAGCAGTCCGGAAAGTAAGTTTTTCTCATCCTCTTGCTCACTTGGATCCAACATTTATTTTGAAGACTCAGCAGCATGAAGCTCGTCGGACAACCCGGCACAGTGGCCAACAGGTCACTTCCGCCGGTTTACCTGATACTCCGGTTCGGAAGCGCCGGTCTAAGGTCTCTCCTTGTCGGGTGGTAGGTGCGACATATGCCAACGGGTGGCTTATCATTGTGGGAGCCTGTAAGACATCGCCGGTGCTTGGAAATGGGATAAGGCGAAGACATGCACGCCGGCGGATCTTACCCAGCTTCGGGGCTCTCCGTGGAGATAACACCCCTACTGCTGCTCTGCGGGGTCTCCGCATGTTCACTAGATGAATCAAGTAGCTACACAACGCTCCTTGAGCTGTAGGGTGGGAGGAGGAAGAAGGGCTCGGCTAGCCTGCTTCTTCTCCTTGTATGGTGTCTAGGACTAGCAAGGGGTCAGACCCTTTGCATGGGTGCTCCGGGGGGTTTATATAGGCCTACCCCCCGGGGATACAATGGTAATCCGACTGGGCGCGGGGCCCAGCCGTCTGTGACTGCGCTCGCCGGCTCCTGCGTCAGCTGCTGGGGCCCGCCGACTGGTGGGCCCCGTCGGCTGCCGGCCCCTTGGTCGACAGGCAGGCCCCACTGTCCAGGGCCTGGTCGGCGGCTGGTTACTGTGGCTCCATCTTGTTGTCGTGAGCTTCACCGTGGCAAGCGTGGCTATAGTACCGCCGCCTGTCAGGCGATCGCTGTAGCCTCACCGCGTCTTGTCTCCTTAATGGGGCATCCTCTTTGAGGGAGGCGGCAAGCCGGCTGCGGGGAGCCGGCTCTGTCTTGGGCCGACTGGTTGGAGGCGTGGCCGCCTTCGGGCGTCTCTCTGCTCAAAGGGGTCCACCGTTTGTGGGCCACGCTGGCGGCCCGTCGTGGGTGATGCCAGGGTCAACATGGCAACAGTGCCGCGTCGGACGGGTCATGCCTACCCCGCACGGCGCACTGTGCCAGGCGTGCTCCAGGATTCGGGGGTGGCAGATTTTACTGTAGCCACGCCCCGTCGCACCGCCATTAGGTGGGTGCAAACTTTGTGGGTACGGTCTTGACCGCTTTATGGGGAGCCGGGTTCTTGGAGTCGGCCTTCTCATGGCCGGCTTCTTGGAGTCGGCCTTCTCAGGAGGGCTAAAGTCGGACCACCTTCCGAAAGCCGGCCTGGGTGGTAGCCAGCGAGGGGAAGGCGGCCCCATGTCTTGGATTCTTGAGAGCCGGGCGGGCTCGTAACTTTTTCAGAAGGGCCAGGGGAAGCCGGCTAGGCTACCCATGGCTATTGACTCCGACAGTAGTCCCCGAAGCTGATCGAGCTCCGAGGCGAGCAGGGGGACAAGAAGCTTGGTCAGCTTCCCATCCTGAAGGGACGGCTTAGCGAGCGAATGCCGACTTCAGAGAGCCCCGCGTCTTGTAGGCAGGAGGAGAGGGGGGACCTGCATGCTGACTACGGGCGCTCCCGCGGCCACGTGGCGGCGAGATCCTGCGAGCGCACGCGCGCGACGGGACGCCGCCGCAGGCCCGGGCCCGCCACTCGCGAGCCTTGGTCCGGGCGCGGATCTTCCATGGCCCACAGGGGCCGCTCGCCTTCTCGAGGCAGTTTGATTTTGCCGTTAAGGCTCAATAATCGCGGGACATGGGGAGTGGGCACGATCGATCCCCACGCTTCCCCATGCCGCGCCTCCTTGGCTCCGCCACATGAGCCTATAAGTAGGGAGAGGAGGGAGAGCGACAGAGGTTCGCACGCTCTCTCCTGCTCCGCCCCTCCTAACCCTCGTTTCTTCCTCTCGCTGCCGTTGCAGCTTCCTGTCTCAGCGCCACCGCGTCTCTACACCGCCTCGCTCCCATGGCGTTGTCAAGCTCGTGGGACGGCTCCAACGTCCATGAAGACCATGTGGAGTTCCTCCGCCAGACTCGGCGCCTGCCTGGCGCCGACCTCGTACAGGTCCGCCTGGCGCCGGAGAAGGAGATCTCGCCGACACCGGAGGAGGGCGAGCGGGTCGTCTTCCGCTCGCACTGCCTGCGCGGCTTCGGCCTTCCGGCGAGCGGATTTCTGTGCTCTTTCCTGGAGTTCTACAACCTCTAGCCGCATCACCTCACGCCCAATGCGGTGATGCTGCTGTCGGCCTTCGTCTCCCTCTGCGAAGGCTTCTTGGGGCTGCTCCCCACGCTGGAGCTCTGGGGAGAGTTCTTCCAGAGCAAGCTCGGCACAGTCGTCGCCGGCATGCCCGCCCCCTGCGGGGCCTTCATCGCCATGAGGAGGGCGAGCGAGAACAACCCGTTCCCGCCCATCCCCCTGATCCAGTCGGTGAAGGTCTGGCAGAGATCGTATTTCTACGTAAAGAACGTTGCCGAGCAAGGAGACTACATCAACCTGCCGGCTTACGTAGCCGGCCCGCCAGCTGGGAGGCAGCCCTCGTGGAGTTTCCGGTCCCGGTCATTGTCTCCGGCCGGGAACGCCGCCATCTCCCGTCTTCGGGTGATGATTCAATCGGAAGGCCTGCGCGGGACCGACTTGGTGGCCTCCTTCGTGGAGCGCCGGATCCTTCCTCTCGAAAGCCGGCCCCATATGATGTGTCAGATGAGCGGCCGCTTCGACCCAAGCCGGCTGAGCACATGGGAAATGCCCCACGCGGAGGTGGCGCTCATGGTTAACTACATCGCCAATTGCAAGCTCGCCGGGGACTGGCAATACGGCAAGGTGCCGTATTCTCGCGCCAATCCTCCGCCCGTGGTAAGCTTCTCTATCTATCTTCTTTTTGTCGTCAGCCGGCTTCATGACGGCCGGCTTCTGACCAGTCGGTTCTTTTGAGCAGAACCCTCTTCTTGCGCCGCCGGCCGGGGCGGCAGGGATTGAACGCCAGTATGCCCCCGACCGCACGGTGGACGACGTTGACGACCCGGACTTGGGGGCGGCCGCCATGGAAGACGCCGTGGTGGGGGACAGCGCCAAGCCCGGAGGCTCAAGGTTCACCGCGAGCTTCGAGGACTGGACGGACGATTTCGAAGCCAAAGTCGCCCCGCGTCGCCAGCCGGCGGCCGACCATCAGGGCGCGGGCTCGTCTATCGCGTCGGCTGCCGGCGGCGGCGCACAGAAGCGCCTGGCCGCTTCAGGCCTCTTCGGCAGTCGGCCGAAGAAGTCCAAAGCCTCCGCCGCGGCGACCAAGCGAGACGAGGCGGCTGCGAAAGCGGCCTGCTTCCGCAAGGCGGTGAAGCAGCCTCCGGCGGTCTCAGCGTAAGTCTTCGATTGCCTTGCCGCATGCTCGTCATCATTCTCTTTCTCTTCGAATATTCTTCTTAACTTTTTCTCGCTTGCTGGACAGGGCGCCACTTTCCCTTGAGCGGGGTCCGGGCGGCTCCATCGTGGGGTCGGCTGGAGGGTCTTTGAGGTCCCGCCGCGTGGACCCCCGCGCCGATCTCAGGGAGGCCACTGAGCGGAACGCCCGCGAAGCGCGGGAGGAGCGCGAGGCGGGGAGAAGGCGGCCGCCCAGGCGGCGAGGGAGCAGGCCGACGCGGCAGCCAAGGCCCAGGCGGAGGCGGCTACCGCGGAGACGGAGGCGGAAAGCTCGCGCAACCAGCCTCCGTTGCTCGCCATTCCTCTCTGAGCCGTAGCCCCCGACACCCCATTGCCCTTGGCGGAGGAGATCGTCCAAGACCCGCCGCTGTTGGAGAGGGGGGAGGACCCCGTGGCCTTTGCGGGGAGAGCGCCGCCAGCGGCACCAACCATAGCGGGCCAAGGCGGCCAATCGTCAGCGGCGCCAGAGGGGCCGGCCGGAGGTGAGCCGGAGAACAGAGCCGGCCTCGAGGTGCAGCCGGCGGCGAGCCGGCGCGCAGGGGGAGGCACCGCTCCGCCGGAGTTGCTCCAAGTTGTAGGCGTAGGCCAGTCGACGGAAGATCTGGAGGCGGCCAGCACCGCTACGTCCGAGTGGACTCCCCGCGGGGGGACTAGCGAGCTGGATGTGGCGGCTCAAGGGGTCCGGAGCCGGCAACAAGCTCAGGCCGCCCTGCTGCAACAGTTCAACCAGGAGTTCTTGGCAACGCGAGCCACTATCCGGGTGAGTCCTTCGTTCTTGGCTGCTTTGCTTTCTTAATTTCTTCCGTGGGGGCGCGTCAGCGCACCCACTGGGTGTAGTCCCCGAGATTCGGGCGGATCTTTCTCGACGACTACCTTACTTTGCTTTTTTCTGAACTTTCAGGAATACCACAACCTTCGTGCTGCCGCCTTCAACTCCCAGGCTCGGGAGTTGAGCCGGAGGACCGACGACCTGGCCGACAGCCGAAGTAAGTACTCGATTTTGTCGGTCTCCTGTGGGGGCACGTCAGCGCACCCACTGGGTGTAGTCCCCGAGATTCGGGCCGACTGCTGCGCAGTCGGGTCAGATCTTTCTTGACGACTCTTTCCTTATTGGTTTTTCTTTTTCTTTGTCTTCAGGGGCCAATGCCGACTTGAGGAAGGAGCTCGGCGAAGCGAAGGCCGCCCTTCATACCAAGGAGGCCGAGTGCGCCGCCTTGGTCCAGGAACGGGACCGTCTTGCTAAGAAGCTGGCCGACCAAGAGGAGAGCCACAAAGCGGCCCTGCAGGCGGCGCAGGAAAGCGAAGCCGCCTTGAAGGCGGAGTATGAGATCGAGGCGGCGAGCTGGTCTGAGACCCGGCGAGCCCTGGACGAAGGCTTCGGCCGGATCGAGGATTTGATCGATGGTAAGCCACCTTCCTCGGCCCTCCCCTGCCCCTTGCCGCCTGGGTTTTTTGACTTATCTTGAGCTGTTGCTTGTTTTTTGGTGCAGACTACTTCCCCGGCTACTCCGCCTTCGCCACCCAAAGCATTGAGGCCCATCGCGAGGCGCGTCGTCAGGCGGGGGCCAACATCGCGCCGGATGCGAACCGGACACTTGAGGAGCAGCTCCTGGCTGTTCAGGCATGGTTGCAGCCGGCTCATCGGATGCTTCGCCAGCTCCAACATGACGGGGCGCAAGTGTTGGCCGCCCTCTGGCCCGGCGAGACAATCCCCCGCACCCCAAGCCGAACTGCCGACTGGTTGGAAGTCGCAGTTGGTCGCTTCGAGGCTTGGAAGGCGTCGGCGGCCCGCCTCGGAGCCGGGCGGGCGTTGGAGTTCGTTCGGGCTTGGTACCCAGGGCTGAGCCTGGACCAGCTGCGCACTTGGTGGATGGAGGCCGACGCAGAGCTGGAGGAGGTGAGGCCGGCTATTGCCCAGCGAGCTTCGACAATCGCCGAGTGCACCGACATCAGCGTTTTCGCACCCGAAATCGATGATGACGGTGTTGCTCAGCCGGAGGAGTGGTTCGGGCTGAACCCGGCGGTGGGCGAGGACTCGGCGGAGGAGATTGCCTCCAGCGACGAGGGCGAGGAAGACGAAGAGGAGGACGGCAAAGACGTCGAGCCGGCTGGTGGAACAACCAGCCGACCTCAGGCCGACCGTGCCTCCAGCAACGAGGCGCGTGGAAGCGCGCCCTCTGCGGGAGGCGGTGAAAAAGCTGAAGTTCGCCAGCCGGCCGCTCCTTCCGCCGACACGACCGTCTCCGCCAACCAGTCTGGCTCGTCAACCGCTCCGCCAGCTTGACCTGCCGTCTTTATCTTTCCTGCTTTGTTGTCTTTGAACAATCTTTGTTAACTTTTCGCAGTTCCACCCACTGGGGGTGTATCCAAACTATGTTGAATGCTGGCCTCTCGGAGGTCTTTTTATGTAAATATTATTATGTGCATGTTTGGTTTCCATTCACATATGCTTTTTTATCCTTAGGCTTTTTCCTTTGCCGCCTTCCCTCTTTGCGGAGGCAAGTACTTGAGCTTTCTGGATTGAAGTGAAGTGAATGGAAACCGGCCGGCCGGCTACTCTGGTAGCCGGTCGGCGGTGGGAGAAAAACCGGCTTTTGTTATATTAGTCCGTTAGTCCCTAGCCGTTTTTCGTGTGGGCGCCCGTTCCTGCCTTTAACTCGTGCCAGCCGGACAGCCGGTTCTTCGAACTGCGACTTTTGGCAAGAGAAGGCTTGGGAGCCGGCACACTACTTGTCTGACTGCGGGTAGGACTTCTAACATAACTCCAGTTGGCCAGTCCCCGAGCCGACTAGTCAAACTCGGTGCCGGACGGAATAAGTAAATGACACGACAAGGTCATAAGCATGATACTTTCATTCATAAAATAAGGGATGGCAGTCCCTGAGCCCTCCTCGGAGGGCCTATTGTCTTGTACTTAATACAAAAGTTAGCGTGATACATACTACCTTTCAACTGTAAAACCTTCAAAGGAGGTTGGCGTTCCATGGTCGTTCCGACTCCTTGCCGGAGTCGTCTCTCTTGCATGCCTTCGGCTTCTGTGCATCGATCAGGTAGTAGGAGTCGTTGCCTAGAGCTCGGCTGATGACGAAGGGGCCCTCCCAAGGGGCTGAGAGCTTGTGCTGGCCGGCTGTTCGCTGGATCAGCCGGAGCACAAGATCGCCCTCTTGAAAAGATCTTGGCCTGACCTTCCGGCTGTGGTAGCGGCGCAAACCCTGCTGGTAGATGGCAGACCGGCTGAGGGCTAACAGCCGGCTTTCTTCCAGCAGGTCGACGCCGTCTTCTCGTGCTTCCTTAGCCTCCGCTTCCGTGTACATGGTTACTCGAGGTGAGTCGAACTCGATGTCAGTTGGGATGACCGCCTCGGCACCATACACAAGGAAGAAAGGGGTGAAGCCGGTTGACTTGTTTGGTGTAGTGCGCAGACTCCAGAGGACAGCCGACAGCTCATCGAGCCAACAGCCGGCTGAGCACTCCAGAGGTATGACCAGTCGGGGCTTGATGCCGGAGAGGATGAGGCCGTTGGCTCGCTCGAACTGGCCGTTTGACTGCGGGTGGGCGACGGATGCTAAGTCCAGCCGGATACCTTGGTCTGCGCAGAAACGTGCCAAGGCTCCTTTGGCAAAATTCGTGCCATTGTCGGTGATGATGCTGTGTGGCACGCCGTACCGTGCTGTTATGTCTGCGATGAATGTCACAGCAGTCGGCCCATTCAGCTTCTTGATCGGCTTTGCCTCAATCCACTTGGTGAATTTGTCCACGGCGACGAGCAAATGCATCATGCTGCCGCGCACCGTCTTGAATGGGCCCACCATGTCCAGTCCCCAAACGGCAAAGGGCCAAGTGAGGGGAATGGTCTTGAGTGCCGAGGCCGGCATGTGTTGCTTGGAGCTGAAGAGTTGGCACCCCTTGCAATGTTTAACTAATTCTTTGGCATCATGCAAAGCAGTCGGCCAGAAGAAACCATGGGGGAAGGCTCTGGTGACAAGTGATCTTGAGGCCGCATGGTGGCCGCATTCTCCTTGGTGAATGTCTTTGAGGATTGCAATGCCTTTCTCTTGCTCGACGCACCGTTGGAGGACTCCAGTGACACTGCGCTTGACGAGCTCTCTGTTGACGATTGTGTATGCTCTGGCTCGACGTTGGACTTGTCTTGCTTCTGTTTCATTAGCCGGTAGGTCTTGGTTTACTAGGAAGTTGAGGATGGACTGAGCCCATGATGGAGCCGCGACTTCTTCTACTGCCAATGTGGCTACGGCCACCAGGGTGGGCGGGCTGGGCGGTGGGGTGCTGGAGTCGGCCGCCGGCTGTTGTGCTGGTGCAGTCCCCGGGCCGGCTATCGCAGTCCCCGAGCCGGCTGCCGAAGTCCCCGAGCCGGCTGCCGAAGTCCCCGAGCCGTCTACGGGAGTCTTGGGGTTGCCTAGTTGGTTCTTCAAGCCGGACCTGGCCGCATCGGGGTCAGGCGGCACGAAGATGGAATCGGACTCTGGAGACGGCTTGATAGATGGCTTGAGGAGGCGTTGGAGAGCGATGCCGGTTGGAATTGCTTGCCGAGTGGAGCCTATTCGAGCCAGGGCATCGGCTGGCTCGTTGTCGGCTCGCGGTACATGGAGGAACTCGCATCCTTCAAAGTATCCGCTGAGTTGTTGGACCAGGAAGCGGTAGCTCGCCATATTCGCGTCCTTGGCGTCCCAGTCGCCGGATGATTGTTGGACCACCAGGTCCGAGTCGCCATAGCATAGGATCCGGCGAATGCCAAGTTCTTTGGCAAGCCGGAGCCCGTGTATGAGCGCCTCGTACTCGGCCACATTGTTGGAGGCGGCAAAGTGGATCTGTAGCGTGTATCTGAGCTTGTCGCCTTTTGGAGAGGTAAGGACGACGCCGACTCCCAAGCCGGTGCGCATCTTGGACCCATCGAAGTGCATGCGCCAATGGGTGGAGTCGGGAGCCGGCGGCAGGTACTGGGTCTCGGCCCAGTCGACGAGGAAGTCGGCCAGCGCTTGGGACTTGATGGCAGTGCGGGGCTGGTAGAAGATCGTGTAGGGGGCCAGCTTGATGGCCCATTTCGCCACCCAGCCGGATGCGTCCCGGCTGCCTATGTTCTCGGCTAGCGGGGCAGTGCATACGACCGTGACGGGATGCTCTTGAAAGTAGGGCTTCAGCTTCTTGGCGGTGAAGTACATGCCGTAACACATCTTCTGGTAGTGCAGGTAGTTCTGCTTTGAGGCGGACATCACCTCTCTCAAATAGTACACCGGCCTCTGGACCGGCTGGGCTCGGCCTTCTTCTGGGCGCTGGACTACGATGACGGTACTGACCACCCGGCCGGTTGCAGCGATGTAGAGGAGCATGGGCTCTTTCTCAGTCGGCGCCGTGAGGACAGGCGGCGTGGCCAGCATCTTCTTCAGCTCGTGAAAAGCTTGCATGCCTGCAGGTCGACTCTAGAGGATCCCCGGGTACCGAGCTCGAATTCGCCCTATAGTGAGTCGTATTACAATTCACTGGCCGTCGTTTTACAACGTCGTGTTCAAGGAGGCTAAGCACCCGGTGAACTTCTGAATGTCTCGAAGCTTGGTGGGGATCGCCATTTTCTCAATGGCCTTCATCTTCACAGGGTTGCATTCAATGCCGCGTTCGGAGACCAGGAAGCCTAGGAGCTGGCCGGCTGGCACTCCGAACATGCATTTCTCGGGGTTGAGCTTGATTTGGAACCGGCGTAAGTTCTCAAAAGTTTCCTTGAGGTCTCCTAGCAAGGTGCCGCGCTTCTCCGTCTTCACCACGATGTCATCCACGTAAACGTGAGCGTTTCTACCGAGCTTCTTGAGGAGGCACTTCTGCATGCAACGCTGAAAGGTGGCACCGGCATTTCTCAAGCCAAATGTCATAGTCAGGTAGCAGAAAGCTCCAAATGGCGTGATGAAGGCGGTCTTCAGGCGGTCGTCCGGATCCAGCTTTATCTGATGATATCCGGAGTAAGCATCCAAGAAACTCAACAGCTCGCATCCGGCTGTGGAGTCTATCACTTGGTCAATCCTTGGCAGGGCAAAAGGATCTTTGGGGCAGGCCTTGTTGAGGCTCGTGTAGTCTATACACATGCGCCACTTGTTCTTCTTCTTTAGCACAAGGACCGGGTTGGCGAGCCACTCTGGAAAGAAAACTTCCATGATGAAGCCGGCCGCCAAGAGCCGGGCTATCTCCTCCCCTACAATCCTGCGTTTCTCCTCCGACAATCGGCGAAGGGGTTGTCTGACTGGCTTTGCGTCTTCTCAAACGTGTAGTTTGTGCTCGGTGAATTTCCTCGGAACACCCGGCATGTCCTTGGGGGACCATGCAAAGATGTCCCGATTCTCACGGAGGAAATCGGCGAGCTCGCCTTCCTATTTGCTGTTCAGGTTTGCCCCGATGACGGCAAACCTCTCTGGATGCTCGGGGTCAAGAGGTATCTTCTTCGTCTCCTTGGCCGGCTGGAAAGATCCTTGAGCGTCATGCTCCTTGGGGTCAGGGGACACGGCCGACTGTTTGCCGGCTATGGCCACGACTCGGTCCAACATCTTCTTCTCTTCGGCAATCACAAGGGACTCGGCTAGCCGGCTGCTGGCTACTGCGCACTCAGAGGACTTCTTGTAATCGCCGGCTACGGTGATGACGCCTTTGGTGCTTGGTATCTTCATCTTGAGGTATGCATAGTGAGGAACTGCCATGAATTTGGCCAAGGCAGGTCGCCAAGCAATGCATGGTAAGGGCTCTCCAGGTCCACCACTTCAAACCAGATTGCTTCCCGGCGGAAATGTTCCTTGTCCCCAAAAAGTACATCAATCTTGATCTTGCCAATGGGGGCGCAGGACAGGCCGAGTACGATGCCATGGAACACTGTCTGAGTAGGCACGAGCTGCTTCGTCTTGACATTTAGCTTCTCCAGGGTGTCACCGTACAGGATGTTGATGCTGCTCCCGCCGTCTATCAACACACGGGAGAAGCGGGCGGCGCGTCTGTCCGTTGCAAGGGTGGCTTCCAGGACCAAAGCATAAGAGCCGGGAGACGGCATCACCTCCGGATGGTCGGCCCAGCTCCAGCTGATGGGCTTTTCTGACCAATGCATGTGTCCGGCGGGGTTGGCAGCGACCACGCTAACTTCCTGGCGCTCTTGGCGTTTGCTGCGCCGGTCTTCCGGCTGGCTTGTAAAGACGATCTAGGTTGCTTGCTCATTAGGGAACTCATCATGCACGGCTCCGACTGCGGGCCGAGCGGCCGGAGGCGGCGGAGGCGGAGGCGGCGGGCCGGCAGGCGGAGGCGGCGCGAGCCCTTCGCCTTTAGAGATTCGGGTGAGCCAATGGCACTTCCGGGTCGTGTGGTTGGATGGCTTCGCGCCGCTGTGGAATTTGCAAGGGGTGTCGAGAGTTTTCTCGTAGGAGAAAGCGGGCTACCAAGCCGGCCTGCCGCCCTTGGGCTTCTTGGGCGCCGGTTGCTCTTCAGGCGGCGCGTCTTCGACTGTGGCCACCTGCCGACTAGCGGGAGGCGGCGTGGGGCCCCTGCGCTTGTGGTCGTTCGAGTGGGGGAGCCGGCCGGAATCCCTAGCCGGCGTCTTGGGCGCCGGGTTGAGTACCTTTCCGGACGCGTCTACCCGAAGCTCGGTCTTCATCGAGGAGTTGGCGGTGGCGTACTTGTCCGCTATGTTCAGAAGCTCGTCGAGGGTAGCCGGCTCGTCGCAGAGGAGCTTGTGCTTGAGGAGGGTGCCTTCTCGGCATCCGGCTGTGAAGTATTCTATGGCTTGCACCTTGTGCACCCCTTCACAGGAGTTGCGGAGCTCGGCCCAACGCGTGAGGTAATCGCGAGTGGACTCGGCGGGGCCTTGTACGCACAAGGAGAGCTGTCTGGGCTTGGGAGCCCGCTTGTAGGTGCTGGTGAAGTTGCAGATGAAGGCTTCTGTGAAATCTAGCCAGCTGTTGATGCTGTGCGGCTTGAGGCTGTTGAGCCAGGTCTGCGCCGTGCCTTGCAGCATGAGGGGCACGTACTTCACGGCAACGCGCCGGTTGCCGTTGGCTATGCTAACCGCCGTGGAGTAGTCGATCAACCAATCTTCCGGCTTCACGGAGCCGTTGTACTTGGGCGTGTCTCTTGGGAGCGAGAACCCTTTGGGAAAGGGCTCGTTGCGGATGCGGGGGCCGAAACATGGCGGGCCGACATCGTCTTCTTGTTCCAACGCCAGGGATCGTGCCAGGCGGTCGATCCGATGGCGGGCGTCGTTCTTGCCAATTCCTTCGCGGCGGCCTAGCCGGCCGCTGAGAGTCGGGTGCGCCACTGGCGGCGGGGCGGGATATCTCTCTCCACGGGGCGGAGGCGGAGGCAGGTCGCCCCGCCATTCCATGGCTCGGGGATGACCGTCCGCGTCTCGCTCGATGGAGATCCGGGTCCGGCTGCGGCTGGCAGCCGGCTCCTTCTCGCGTCGCGCGCGGGTCTTGCTCGTAGTCGGTGTCCGGGACGTCGCGCCCTGTTCTCGGCGCGGGGGAGGGCTTTCCGCGCAGGGGTCGGCTTCGTGTCGTTGCGCGGCTGCATCAATCAATTGCTGGATGCGCTGGGTCATGTGGGGGAGGTCTTCGGCCTCCAGGCCGTCCAGCTCGTCTTCGACCGCCTGGGCGGCACGCAAGTTCTCGAGCGGAGTGGCATAGACCAGGCGGTTGACTCCCAGCGTGTCGGCGATGACGGCGCCGCATTGCTTGACAAGGCCGGCCCGACTCGGCCCGCCCGGGGCCGGCGTGCCGAAGGCGGCGCGGTCAGCTTCGCGCTAATAGGCCTCAGTGAGACGTCTTACGGAAGCCAGCCTCCGGCCCTCTGCGAGGAGGGCGAGGCGGCGTGCCTCCAGTGCTTCGTCGTCGGCATTAGCCGGGATGGGAGCGGACAAGTCGTGGGCCGCCGTGTGCGAGGCGTCGTGGGCGCTCTCGTCGGTCGGGCCGCCGTGGCCGACAACCATCACTTTAGTGGTGACAGCATAGCAGCCGTCGGCTCGAGGAAGCGGGTCATTGTAGATCGTGACGTTGGTGGGGAAGGTGTCGTAGGAGGCCGTGTCGGAGTCGATAGGCATCGGGTCGGTGGAGCCAACCGACTCCAGGTCCACAGCGGGCTCGGTGGAGACATGGAGCTGGCCGAGAAGGTTGACGAGGTGGTCGGTGCCCGCATCGGAGGCGAGCTCGTCGGAGATGAGGGTTTCGTCGAGGAGATCGGCGAGGCTGCTCGCCGCGCAAATGCTGGTGACGCCTTGCAGCGCGTCGTGGCAAGCGCCATCGGGTGTGCCGGGCTGGCTATGCTCGCGGGGGAGGAATAGGGTTCCCGTCCAGAACAGGTCTCCGGACGACGGTGCACCTGGCCCCACGGTGGGCGCCAAATGTCGGGTGGTAGGTGCGATGCCAACGGGTGGCTTATCATTGTGGGAGCCAGTAAGACATCGCCGGTGCCTAGAAACGGGATAAGGTGAAGACATGCACGCCGGCAGATCTTACCCAGCTTCGGGGCTCTCCATGGAGATAACACCCCTACTGTTGCTCTGCGGGGTCTCCGCATGTTCACTAGATGAATCAAGTAGCTACACAACGCTCCTTGAGCTGTAGGGTGGGAGGAGGAAGAAGGGCACGGCTAGCCTGCTTCTTCTCCTTGTATGGTGTCTAGGACTAGCAAGGGGTCGGACCCTTTGCATGGGTGCTCCGGGGGGTTTATATAGGCCTACCCCCCGGGGATACAATGGTAATCCGACTGGGCGCGGGGCCCAGCCGTCTGTGACTGCGCTCGCCGGCTTCTGCGCTGGCTGCTGGGGCCCGCCGACTGGTGGGTCCCGCCGGCTGCCGGCCCCTTGGTCGACAGGCAGGCCCCACTGTCCAGGGCCTGGTCGGCGGCTGGTTACTGTGGCTCCATCTTGTTGTCGTGAGCTTCACCGTGGCAAGCATGGCTACAGTACCGCCGCCTGTCAGGCGATCGCTGTAGCCTCACCGCGTCTTGTCTCCTTAATGGGGCGTCCTCTTTGAGGGAGGCGGCAAGCCGGCTGCGGGGAGCCGGCTCTGTCTTGGGCCGACTGGTTGGAGGCATGGCCGCCTTCGGGCATCTCTCTGCTCAAAGGGGCCCACCGTCTGTGGGCCACGCTGGCGGCCCGTCGTGGGTGATGCCAGGGTCAACATGGAAACAGTGCCGCGCCGGACGGGTCATGCCTACCCCGCACGGCGCACTGTGCCAGGCGTGCTCCGGGATTCGGGGGTGGCAGATTTTACTGTAGCCACGCCCCGTCGCACCGCCGTTAGGTGGGTGCAAACTTTGTGGGTACGGTCTTGACCGCTTTATGGGGAGCCGGCTTCTTGGAGTCGGCCTTCTCATGGCCGGCTTCTTGGAGTCGGCCTTCTCAGGAGGGCTAAAGTCGGACCGCCTTCCGAAAGCCGGCCTGGGTGGCAGCCAGCGAGGGGAAGGCGGCCCCATGTCTTGGATTCTTGAGAGCCGGGCGGGCTCGTAACTTTTTCAGAAGGGCCAGGGGAAGCCGGCTAGGCTACCCATGTCTATTTACTCCGACACTCCTACTTCTGACCATTCTTACCCCAAGGCAGGTTATTTCAGACAGCCTCTTAATCCGGCCGATTCAAATTATCAGGTGACACCTCCTTCATCTTCTGGTGAATCGACAGCAACTCAACTCCCCCTTTGAAAACTGTGGCCGGGTAAGTTGTAAAAACCTTTCCTCTCAATGCACCATAAATCCTTTGAATAGGATGTTAATCCTCTTTTTTTTCTGTTTGCAGGGCCAAAGCCAGACCCAGTAAGAAAGCTCGGACCACCAATCCACTCGAAAATCCAGTCGCCGAAGAAGAAGAACCAAGAGGTGAACCGGAACAAACTCATGAACCGGAAAGTCCCCATCCTGAAGCTGCTTCTGATAACCCGCCCCTTGAAGGCCAAAACACTGATGAACCAGCAGACGCTGATCCTGCCGCGCCTGATGCTGAACCGGCAGAACCAAACCGGGCTAGTCCGGTGAAAGATGCTTAAATTCCAATATCATCAACCAAAAACTCTGAAGGCCAAGGTGATGACGTTATTATTACTGGAATGGGCCACAGCTCTCCTAGCCATCCCGTCATTTTGGCTCAACACAGTGCCAAAGAAGAACAAGCTACCAGGGAGAAAGGTAAATGGAGTAGCGATTTATCAAGCTATGCTCATCTTAACGCTGATGAGCTCCATTCTAGCTTCTTGAACTGTCTACACTCAAACCGGGATTATGAAGCCGGTTTGGTGAACTTGATGAAAGAGCGATATGAGGTAAATTCCTCTCCCTTTGTTTATTGATTTATAGCTGAAATACTATCCCATGTAGCCCCCAAGGGCCGTTTTATGATTGTTAATCATAAACCGGGTCTTTGTAACACTTTAAGCATCTCATCATTGATCCTTGCAATGGCAGGTCTCTAATAATAGATAAGACTCATCTTGAAATAATTAGATAACTTTCTGCAGCATAGCCCCCAAAGGCCGGTTTAACTTTGGCAAGTTAATCCGGTTTTTAATCCACGCATCCGTTTTAGAACAGACGCACATTAGCCCCCAAGTGTCAAGGATAATGCTTGCATTGTTCTGGAGACTTGTATAAAGTGTAGTACTTGAGAGCAAATAGGCATTAGCCCCCAAGTATGAAGTGCATAACTTTGTTATATGCTTTGTTCTTAGCACATATATATGATGTTTGTTTAACATACCTCCAACGTGGCAGGCTGAATTGAGAAGCAAAGATGCCCGAAATTCTGATTTGCAAGAAAATGTGAAGTCACAACAAGCCGAGGCTGAAAAGCCCAAAGAGGAGCTGACCCAGGCCCTGGCCGTGATGGAAACGTTGAAAGAATCTTTCAACAAAGGTCGTGCTAACTGGGAAATCAAGAAATCCGGTTTAACCAAAAGAGCTGTTGACGCCGATGCAGCCCTGAAGCCAGTGGTAGATGAACTAGCCGGTTTGAAACACCAAATCAATGCTATGACCTCTTCTATCTTTGGTAAGTACCTGCTTTTATGTGTGTTACATAATTTGAGGAACATTATAACTGACAAAAATGTTGATAAAATCTTTGGCAGGTACCCGGATCGCTCATCTTGGCACATATATGCGGATGAAACTCAAAGCGGCATACACATTGATCGAACAGTTGTACTCTGGGTCTCAACGGGCTATTTACACGACAGCTTATAACAAACCGGCTCCCACTTTGATTAAAGAAACTCTTGAGAAGTTGGCCATGTTACCAGCCCGCATCGCCGAGTTGAAGAAAGCAGCTGCCAGAGCCGGCGCTTTAACTGCACTTATTCGAGCAAAAGCCTGGATTCTAGATCTTGAAGCGGAAGACATCATCAAAGGATACCCAGGTGTTAAAGAAGATGGTTCCAATTTTGACAATGATGATCTCCGGCGGCTGACCAAACAGATGCGGCTAGCAGCCAGCAAGTTGGCCGATGATACAGATTTGTCCCATTTTCAACCGTTTTACAATGCGGAGGGGAAGAGGCAGCCGACCGACATCCATGAAGTTGAAGAACTTGTGCCTCCGATTCGTAAGCACACTTATGCTCCTGATATTAACCCCTACAATCTTATCCATGAGGAAGCAGTGTTTCAAGTTTTAATGGGAATTGATTGGTTAACGATTGATTTCCAGCGTCTGAGGAGGGATGAAGAAGTGCCCACACCGACTGACCCTCAACCATCAAACTGTCCAGATGAAGCATCCTAAACCGGTCGCTGGTTTACTGTCCACCGTGTGCTGATCTTGTGAGAAAAAATTATGCCATTGGAGCCGTTTTGAAGGCTTCTTGTAATAGGATAGCTAAAAAACTCCTTTATTTACCATGCCATCGAGCATGTTCTGTAATGCCTCATGACAACTTGTGCCACCTTTGGAGATATATTTATGCATAACCCATGATGAAGTGTGTTCCTGGGTTTAACAACTTAAAAGTGTCTAGCGGTTTACCGCTAGACTGGTCAATATATCCAGGAAGTGTACAGGACATAGATGAAATAATCAAAATATTTGTACAAAAAGCAGTATACATAACATACTTCATTGGTTGACCAACGGTGTATACGGCAAAGGTGTAAATACCAATCCGGAGCGTTGATAATCTCATCTTTATACTGCCGGTTTATATATTAAATCGGACCGGGATAACTACCGAGTTTTCTTTATAACACTGGTGATTTAGTCAAACCAGACCGGGTCAATAAACACTGGTTTATAACTGTTCATGTGTCAACAACTTGTAGTTGAAAAGCAAGCCGGGTCAAGGACACCGGTTTATCAAAAAATATTTATGAATTTCAACAAACAAAATTCAAACAGGAAAATATGCAAGGCTTTTTATGAGCTATCAAGCTCCAAATCGAGGCTTTTCATGCGCTGCCAGGCCTCTGAGTTAAACCATTTAACAAAGCCTTTTAAGATGGGCCTCCAATTAACCAATCATCGTTTTAACTTTAACAAGTTCAGGGTCTATAAAAGATTGACATGTCAAAAGTTCGATGGGTCATACCAGGATTACCTGGACAGGAGTGGCTTACTTGATGAAGGCAGGTTAACCCGGGTTTTTAGGTGAATACACCAGGCTTCCAAGCCATGGCTTGATAGCCAATTATGAGGGTCCTTTCAAACTCTTTGTTGCCTTGCATAAAGAGCCCCCAAGTAACTTTGTGAGCTGTGCTCAGTGGGTGCCCATGTTTGAGTTTGTGCTTTGTGCAACACTCTCTTTGGCCCCACATAATTTCCTTTCTGGCTAAACGCCTATCAAGAGGTGTAGCTGTGGTGTGATAACAACCAAGCCCCCTAGTGATATCCCTCTGTCATTTCCAACCGATCAAGAGGTGTAGCTATGGTTCAGATATGACCAAGCCCCCTAGTGATATTCTTTATATCCATGCGGCTGTAGAGACCGGTTTAACAAAAAACTCCGCTTTGTCAGTAGAAACTCTTGTGAGCACACACATGATGTAAAAAGAACAGAGACCCCGCTTTAATGGAGGCTCCGGTTTATTATATAATATATACATTTTCATAAATATGTACATAGGAAGAGCCTATGGATCAAGTATAGTAAGGCCGAAGAAGAGCTATGTTCCATGGCCGCTTGGTCTCCTCCTCCGATTGACGTGAGTCTTTATGCTCTTGAACATCAATGAGGTAGTAAGACCCGTTGTGCAGATTTTTGCTGACCACAAAGGGTCCTTCCCAAGGTGGGGATAACTTGTGCATATCAGTCTTGTTGGGTGGTAGGTGCGACATATGCCAACGGGTGGCTTATCATTGTGGGAGCCAGTAAGACGTCGCCGGTGCCTGGAAACGGGATGAGGCGAAGACATGCACGCCGGCGAATCTTACCCAGCTTCGGGGCTCTCCATGGAGATAACACCCCTACTGCTGCTCTGCGGGGTCTCCGCATGGTCACTAGATGAACAAGTAGCTACACGGTGCTCCTTGAGCTGTTTGGCGAGAGGAGGAAGAAGGGCACGGCTTGCTCTCTTCTCCTCCCTATGTGGTGTCTGAAACTAGCAGGGATTGATCTCTTTTTGCATGGATGCCCCGGGGGGTTTATATAGGCCTACCCCCCGGGGGTACAATGGTAATCCGGCTGGGCGCGGGGCCCAGCTGTCTGTGTCTACGCTCTCCGGCTTCTGCGCCGGCTGCTGGGGCCCGCCGGCTAGTGGGTCCCGCCGGCTGCCGGCTCCTTGGTCGACAGGCAGGCCCCACTGTCAGGGCCTTGTCGGCGGCTGGTTACTGTTGCTCAATCTTGGTGGCGAGGGCTTCGCCGAAGTGGGCGTGGCTATAGTGCCGCCGCCCGGTGGGCGATCACTGTAGCCTCACGGCGTCTTGTCTCCTTAACGGGGCGTCTTCTTCGAGGGAGGTGGCAAGCCGGCTGTGGGGAGCCGGCTCTATCTTGGGCCGACTGGGGGAGGTCTGGCCGCCTTCGGGTGTCTCTCTGCCCGAAGGGGCCCACCGCCCGTGGGCCGTACTGGTAGCCCGTCGTGGATGACATCAGGGTCAACGTGGCAACAGTGCTGCGCCGGACGGGTCATGGCCACCCGTACGGCGCACTGTGCCAGGCGTGCTCCGGGATTCGGGGGTGGCAGGCTTCACTGCAGCCATGCCCCGTCACATCGCCGTTATGTGGATGCAGACTTCGAGGGTACGATCTTGACCGCTTTATGGGAGCCGGCTTCTTGGAGTCGGCCTTCTCACGGCCGGCTTCTCGGAGCCGGCCCTCCCGCGACTTCTCTTCATGAGGGCTGAAGTCGGGCCGCCTTCCGATAGCCGGCAAGGGGAAGGCGGCCCTGTGTCTTGGATTCTTGAGGGCTGAAGTTGGCTCGTAATTTTTTCAGAAGGGCCAGGGGGGCGGCTAGGCTACCCATGGTTATTTACTCCGACAAGTCTGATCCTAGATGAGCCGGAGCACCAAATCACCTTCTTGAAAGGTTCTGGTTTTAACCCGGCGCCTGTGATAATGTCAGAGATCTTGTTGATAAATCACCGATCGTGCTGCTGCAAGATGGCGCTCTTCATCCAACAGGTCCAGAGAATCCTGACGTGCCATCTCATTATCAGCTTCAACATAAGCTGTCACACGGGGCGAATCGTGACGGATGTCACTAGGAAGAACGGCCTCCGCTCCATAGACCATGAAGAAAGGTGTGTAACCCGTAGACCTATTGGGTGTGGTGTTGATGCTCCATAACACAAAAGGTAGCTCCTCAACCCAACAACCCAGCGTCCGCTTTAAGGGAACCATAAGCTTG